>NW_021145708.1:0-4796 GCF_002837175.3 Physeter macrocephalus | reverse complement strand
CGGGAGAGGCCACAACAGTGAGAGGCCCGCGTACCGCAAAAAAAAAAAAAAAAAAAGTTACAAACCTACAGTAAACAAAACAGTATGGTACTTGGCATAAAAACAGAACTATAGACCAATGAAACAGAATAGACAGCCCAAAAGTAAACCCTCACATATATGGCCAAATGCTCCTCTACAAGGATGTCAGGGCCACACAATGGGAAAAGGAAAGTATCTTCAACAAATGATGCTGGAGAATTTGATTTTTGTTTTGTTTTGTTTTTTGGCCATGCTGTGCAGCATGTGGACATAGTTCCCCAGCCAGGGATTGAACCCACGCCCCCTGCATTGGAAGCACAGAGTCTTAACCACTGGACCACCAGAGAAGTCCCCAGTGCTGGGGAATTTGAATATCCACAGGCAAAAGAATGAATTTGGGCCCTTACCTTCACCACATACAAAAATTAATTCAAAATGAATTACAGGCCTAAATGTAAGACCTGAAACTATAAAACTCCTAGAAGAAAATATAGAGGAAAAGCTTCATGATATTGGATTTGGCAATGATTTCTTGAATATGACACCAAAAGCACAGGCAACAAAAGTGAAAACAGACAAATGGCACTACATCAAACTAAAAACATCTGTACAGTAAAGGAAACAATCAACAGAGTGAAAAAGCAACCTATGGAATGGGGGAATATATTTACTGACCACATATCTGATAAGGGGTTAATATCCAGGATATAAAAAGAACTCCTACAACTCAACAAAACCCCACAAATAACCCAATGGGCAGAGGACTTGAATAAACATTTCTCCAAAGAAGATGTGCAAATGGGCAATAAGCACATGAAAAGATACTCAATATCACTAATCATCAGGGAAATGGAAGTCAAAACCACAATGAGATATCACCTCATACCTGTTAGGATAAAAAACAAACAACAACAACAGCAAACAAAACAAAACAAACAAACAGAAAATAACAAGTGTTGATGAAGCTATGGAGAAATTGGAATCCTGTGCACTGTTGGTGGGAATGTAAATTGGTGCAGCCACTATGGAAAACAGTATGGAGCTTCCTTAAAGAAATAAAAATAGGATGCAACTAGAGATTATCATACTAAGTGAAGTCAGAAAGAGAAAGACAAATACCATATGATATCACTTAATATGTGGAATCTAAAATATAACACAAATGAACCTATCTATGAAAAATAAACAGAATCAAGGACATAGAGAACACACTGGTGGTTGCCAAGGGGGAGGGGGCTGGAGGAGGGGTGGAGTGGGAGATTGGGTTTAGCAGATGTAAGCTTTTATACATAGAATGGATAAAAAACAAGGTCCTACTGAATAGCACAGAGAACTATATTCAGTATCCTATGATAAACTATAATGGAAAAAATATTTTAAAATGTATATATACGTATAAATGAATCACTTTGTACAGCAGAAATTAACACAACATTGTAAATCAACTATACGTCAATAAAAAAATTGATAAAAAATACAATAAAATAAAAATAGAACTACCATGTGATGTAGCAATCCCTCTTCTGAGTATATAGCCCAAGGAAATGAAATCACAATTTTAAAGAAATTTCTCCACTTCCATGTTCACTGCAGCATTATTCACAATAGCCAAGATATGGAAACAACCTAAGTGTCTGTTGACAGATGAACGGATAAAGACAAGAAAATTATACACGTATATATTTAATGATATGTTATTCAGCGATTTAAAAAAAGATATCCTGCCATTAGCAAAAACACAGATGAACCTTGAGGGCATTATGCGAAGTGAAATAAGACAGAGAGAGACAAATACTGGATGATCTCACTTATATGTAGAATCTAAAAATGCCAAACTCAGGACTTCCCTGGTGGCGCAGTGGTTAAGAATCTGCCTGCCAATGCAGGGGATGCGGGTTCGAGCCCTGGTCCGGGAAGATCCCACATGCCGCAGAGCAACTAAGCCCGTGCGCCACAACTACTGTGCCTGCGCTCTACAGCCCGCGAGCCACAACTACTGAAGCCCACGTGCCACAACTACTGAAGCCCGCGCACCTAGAGACCGTGCTCCACAACAAGAGAAGCCACCACAATGAGAAGCCCGCGCACCACAACGAAGAGTAGCCCCCACTCACCGCAACTAGAGAAAGCCCGCGTGCAGCAATGAAGACCCAATGCAGACATAAATAAATACATAATTTTTTTTAAAAAATGCCAAACTCATAGAAACAGAGAGTAGATTGGTTTTTGACAAGAGCTAGGGGGTGGGGGAAATGGGGAGATGTTGGTCAAAGGTACGAACTTCCAATTATAAGATGAATTACATGTGGGGATCTAATGTATGGCATGGTGTAGTTGAAAACTGCTAAAAGAGATCTTGAATGTTTTCACCAGACTCATAAAACATACTTATGTGAGGTGATGGATGTGTTAACTAACCTTCCCATGGCAATCATTTCACAATACACACACACACCAAATCATCACATTGTACACCTTAGACTTACGCAAAGGTGTAATTCAATTATATCTCAATAAAGCTGGGGGGAAAAAATAATGTGAGGTAGACGTACAATGGAATACTATTCAGCCTAAAAAAAGGAAATCCCATCACATGCAACAACATGGATGAACTTTGAGGACATTATGCTGAGTGAAATAAGCCAGTCACGAAAAGACAGATTCTGCATGATTCCACTTCTATGAAGTATCTAAAGTAATCAAACTCTTAGAAAGTAGAATGGTGGTTGCCAGGGTCTGGGGGGAGGGGGAAAGAGGAGTTGTTGTTCAAGGGGTATAGAGTTTGCATTTTGCAAGATGAAAAAGTTTTAGAGGTCTGTTGTACAATAATTGCATATAGTTAACACTACTGTACTGTACACTTAAAAAATGGTTAATTTGGTAAATTTCATGTTATATGGTTTTTACCACAAAAAAAGTATTGATGCCCAGGTCATAAACCCAAAGCAATTAAATCATAATTCCCGTGGGGTGGGACTCAGGCATTAGCATCTTTTTTAAAAGCTTCTCAATGATTCCAGTGTGCAGAAAGATTTGAGAACCTAGTCTAGATAATGTTGGGGGGACAGACAGTAGCAAACAAAAAGAAACAAACAAAAGTGTAATCATGCCAGAATAAGGTACCACCAGGTTACTGGGAGGAAAGATCATGACTTCACTTTAAGTGTGTTGAGCAGAGGGGTTCCCAAGAGAAGATGCCAGAAAGGCAGCTGGATAAGTGGTTCCAAGGCTCCCAAAAGATATCTGGGAGGGTGATAGAGATCCGAGAGCCATCAGGAGGTGATTCGATGAAACTGCCCAGGGCAATGCACAGAGAGAGAGAAGGCAAAGCTTTCAGGAAACAAGCCCAAGAAAAGGCAGGCAAAGGAAGAGGAGCTTGGAGAGGAGAAGCCAGAGAGGTAGGAGGAAAAACCAGGAGCAAAGGAGGCTACAGAAGCCCAGGGAAGAGAACATTTAGGAAGGTTCCTTCCTGACTCTTCCAGTCATTAGCTATTGGGCCACAAGCAAGAGCCTCAGTTTCCTTATATGTAGATTGGAAACAATAATGACCTCCTTAGGCCTGCTGTGAGAATTTTATGAATTAATGCATATGAGAGCTTAGCACAATACCTGGCACAGAACAAGCATTCAATACCAAGTTTACCAGCAAGAGGAGCTGCTGGTTGGCAGTTTCATATGCTGAGCAGAGACGGGGCAAGATGATTCAAAGTGCTCACCGGCTTTAACAATGTGGAGGTTCCTGGTGACTTCAGGGGATAGAGGGGAAGTGGACAGCAGGTGGCAACGGGCCGAGGAAGTGGAGAGAAGGGCATATGGAGCTCAGTCTTAGAAAAGCGTATAAACATGGCTTCCAGTTTTAAATGGTAACCATCTAGCAGGCTCCACCTCCAGTCTCTCCCAAATTCTAACTAAAACCCAAAGATACAGAAAGAGTTGAAAACACAGAATGTCACTGTAAACTAATCTTGACATCTGATTGCCAGAATGGGGTGATGGGGAGTAGAGTAGCATATTTCCACCTACGATAAAGCCAGTGGTACTGGACTGAAAAATACAATCGTAGTGCACCCCAGGCTAGGCTGCTCACAGAGTGACATTGCCTCCCATCCTAAAAATAACTTGGAAGATCCTTTATCCTTCCTCCCACTGTCTGACCCTTAAAAAAAAAAAAAAAAGCAAGGTCTTTGTCAACTGGACAACAAACGCACAGCCATCACTCTACTGCATAGTTGCTTTGGAGGAAGTGTTCTTCCCTATCCCCGGAGAGTGCCTCTCAGCCTAGATACACTTGGAGATGGCAGCTCCCAGAAAAGATGTAGACACAAAGGGAAGAAGAGTGATGAAACGTCCTAGGAAGGGGCACAATCCCTTGTAGATACAGATGGAGGGCAGAGATAGGAAAGAGCCAGGAATGTCATTTTTTAAAACTACATTTGTTGAAAGTTATCAGATGGCCAGGATATAGAGGTAGGGGAAGGTTGCATTTCAGCCCTGCAGAGCTATGTTAGATGAAAGCCTGATAAATCCTGACAATGGAGCTAAAAAGTGAGCCCAAGCACCTGCCCCTCCCACTGTAGAGTGGTAATGAGATCAGTCAGCACCAAAGTGGGGCTGAGAGTACAGCAGACACTACTGGAAACCTATTCAACGGCCACGTCCCCCTTCCCCGCTGACTGAGCCCAGTTTTTGATTCAGGGTCTACTGCCTGCGCTGAGATGACTCAGGTTAATTCTGATTGCTCTAAAACATCTGTGTGCACTCATTGCCTTTGCCAA
>NW_021145707.1:18546-62230 GCF_002837175.3 Physeter macrocephalus | reverse complement strand
GGGCTCTTCTTCCCCAGATGCCGATCAAACCTTGGAATTCTCTGCCCAGCAAAGGTCCCGCTAGAACCTACCCTACTGGGATGCAACTCGGAAGCAGATGATTACTGACTGAAGCAGCGTTTTAGAGGATAATGGAGATGGGTGATTAAGTCCAGTGACTCCAGGTCTGAGTGTGGGGTAAACTCTCTTTAGAAGAAGAAAGGTAGGATGTCTCTCCAGTTTCCTGCTGCCTAAAATTCTAAAAACTCTAACCACACTAAGGGCTGGGAAGCAATTCTGCCCACTCTGTACCAACAAATACCCATCTCCTTCAGGTCTTTGCTCCCATGTCACCCTCCCCGAGGGACACCTTCTAATCACCCCACTGAGAAGCGCAACCCATTCCCACACAGCACTGGCTGTGTCTGCCTTCCCCTGGTAGAACTGAAGCTCTGAGAGGGCAGGGATTTTGTCTGTTCTGTTCTCAGCGCAGCGTAAACACTCTTAGTTGAATTAATTGATTGCTGTTTTGGGGGTTTTTTTTTTAAGGAGCAACAAATAACTCTACAGAACAGTTTCTACAGTAATTATTAGCCAACTAAGTAAAAAGAAGTATTATTTGGCCCAGAGTTTCTCTCTCTTTCTTTTTTTCTCTCCCTCTCCCAGTCAGGGATTTATTAAAATTAAACAGATTAGATGGAGCTCCTGATACTCAAACTGCTCAGCAAAGCCTGCAGCGGGGAAGTGCCAAGCAAACACCAGAGACATTTGTCTCTAAATTGCTCTAAATACCTTCTGCAAATGAAATTCTAACCCAGCTGCGTTTGAGAGAAAATGAGGAATAACTGGTCATTGTCAGTGGAAGAGAAGATCAGGCAGTTATAATATTGCACAATATACTGGGGCGAAGGATCTCTCGGCAACCATAGATTTTGTCTCAGGTTACCCTGGGTAATCAGCACAGCTTTTAGGCTCAGCTTTCCCCAGCTTCAATGCTTTGATGAGAGAGCTGAAATCCCTAAGCTTTTATGATTAATTACTCCCCATAGGTACACATATTTCAAGGAAAAACTCTTTTACGGCATGATGGCTGCAGAGCGGAGGGGGCCGGCCAACACACTCCAAATTTTAATAATCTCTTACTGATGGGGGCAAGCATCACGCCGCCAGGAAGCGCCCAGCAGCCCTCATCATCAACTCAGTCACAGGGACCGGCCTTGAGGCTGCCTCTAAACAGCTGCCTGTGAATGAAATGCTTGGGCTGATCCTGCCCAAACCCTGCGAGCACAGCCCTGGGACCAGGTTCTGCGGCATCACTTCAGTGGGATACCGTGGAGCAGACCTAAGAAATACCACCAAACCACACTGTCTTCTATTCCAGCCACTAATGACTTAAAGCTCAAAACCCAGAATTTGGAGGCCAACATTCCAGTTCCTTAAGGAGAAAGAGTTTTGTTCAGTGGGGGTGGAGAAAACTCACTTCCCTCCCTCATGGTGTTTAAGGGCCTTTAAACAACTTCCTAGCTTTCCAGAAAATTAAACGTTCAAAGAATGAAAAGTCAGATTTCTTTTTTTGTTTGATTTGGGTTTTTTTTATATTTTGCAAAAAAGAGAAACATGTCCTAAATTTCAATAAGACCAAAATAGATTCTGTCTGCTTTGGACAATACTGAATTTGTCAAGATCCATTTAATCCCTGCTTACAGAAATACCATAAAACCAGTAATTTACCACTTCAATCCGTACATCAGACTGACCCCAAGCTTGATCTTAACCTGACCTTGTGTAGTCCTCTCATCTCCCTCGTCCTTCATTTCTTTCTTCCTCATTCTTTACTGAAGTAGCTGACCTCCTAACCTAAAGCCAGTCATTCTGCCGCCAGGGTCATTATCAGAAGAACAGACCAGAAAGCAGGAGTCCTCCCCAGTCTTATCCATGGACCTCTTCTGCTGCTGAACGCTGCCTGTGCCAGGCTGTCCTGGGCTAGGTTGTTGGCCTTACGTCTGGCGCTCACAATTATTTGAATCCTATCACCTCTGCTCTACTGTAAGGAAAGAAGCTGCATCCCCACCGGGGGGCTCCCCTCACCCCGACCCGTACAACAGTGGGACAGCTATAGGAGATCATTCATCAATACTGTGGCTTCCATCCGCCCTTCCCCCAGCCCCTCTGCGCAGGCCACTGCGCAAGGCCACGGGGAACCTGTACCTTTCTTCTTAAGGAATGCTCTCCTGGTTGCAAGTGGGCTATGGCGGACCCGAGAATTCTGTAGAAACTTCACTGCTGTGGCAATCTGGTAGGGGAGATAAAACAGAGAAGAAAAGTAAACGTCAGTAGTCTGCATTTCAAGATTAAAAATCCTAAAAGTTTATCCCAGGTCCACAGAAATAAGCACAATACTGCGGTCAAATTAACCACTTATTTCTCACATTTAAAATCTGCTTAAATAACAGACTATGTCGGTTCCCTACCTTCATTGGCTTCCTGTATCTGGTTCTATCAAATCTAATCCCCTCGGCCTAGCTTTTCAGAGCTGCGGTAATCTTTCCCTGCTCTCCCTGTTCAAGCTGATTCTTCACACTCCTCAGCAGGTAGCCCTCCCCTGGCCGTGCTTATCCACGTCACTACACCTGTGCCCACACCATGCCCTTTTTCTAGAAGGCCTCCCTTTCCTGCCTCTACCTGTGTAAACATGACACACACAGCAGCAGCAGCAGCACAGCCCTTCCTCAGGCTGTGTTAACTCCCCGAAGCCTTCCCTAAATAAGCAAGCCATCTCTGGTCTCCCCACTCTCTTAAATGCTTCAGCGCTTACAGTGTGCACCACGTAACTGAAGACACAGTTGCGCTGTCTTCTAATGCTCAGGCTGCTTCCCCAGCTACGCTGCTAGTGTCTGAAAGGAAGAGACCACGCTGCAGAGACAGAGACTGGCAAAGCGCTGAGCACACACTGGCTGGGAAAGCTCCTGGAAGACACAACACACAGAGCCACTCACACTGGTCCCTCTTATTCAATGGAGCTGAATTCTGAAGAGCCCTCAAAGGACAAAGTTTGGGGTTTCATGGCTACAAGCTGTCAGACCGACAGATTATCTACCTACCTCTGGTAATGATATTATTTAATGAAATCTTCCTACCTACGAATGAGCCACGTAGGGGATGGAAGGAAAACCGTTGATGGTATTAACCTTCACACCACTCAGCACACACGAAGCGTGTGCTTGCACGCCGCCTGTCTGCTCTCCACCCTGGACACTAAGTCCAACGGGTGGGAAATGCCAACCTGCCCCCTGATAGGAAAGGGGCCATTGTAGATGACTGGCATTATTTATCTCATCAAAACCAAAAGAATGATGTAGTCGCAAGGTACAGGTAAAGTCAACAGGTCCTGCAGTTCACTCATAAGTTGTTGAAAGAAAAAATTTCTAAGGGGCCAAATATAAGGAAGTTTTCTAAGATCCTTCAAACTAAGGGCAGCAGTTGAACAGAGATTCAAACAGAAAGTACTGTGGCTATAAATGGAACACAAGTTACAAATCTCCTCTTCATATTTTATATGAATTTAATCTTGAGACCAGACAGACCTCTCTGGTAACAAAAGATAGGATAAATCAGAAAGAAAAAACTTCACGGCCATTCCCTTATATACTTTCCCTGGGATCCCTCCATGGGAGGCTTGCCTCAGACCCTCTCCCTCAAGGACAGACCAGGTACCCAGACTGGCAGATTTGGGCCTGTCAGTGATAAGACACACGAGTGCTCCTTGAGACTGGTTAGAATCTGTCCAACACTGCGAGTGTATTACCCACCATCATGAACTGCAGTGACAACCAACCAGTTCTGGACTAGAGAAAAATCAATGTTCAAGATTTTAGAACCCCAAGACTATATAAGCACCCCCGAGCCCCTCGACCAGATCTCCTCAGGTTGCACCGAAATCAAGAAAAATCTGACAAACATCAACAAAACGGACGCGTTCTAACGAAGAGATGGGAACGGGGAAAGAAAGAAGAGAGAAAAAGGAAAGGGAGTGGGGCGAAGGAGGGAACGGGAGAGAAGAAGGCAGATGGACGAGCAGAGGAGATGGAACAGAAAGGAAGGCGAAAGAAAACGGAAAGGGGGTAAGAGCGAAGGGGAAGTGGCGAAGGAGAAAAACAAGAGGAGGAGAGGCCTGGCCACAAGTTACACCGCCCCAGGCCCCACGGGGTCAAGGCCAATCTGCACAGCTCAGATGCCTCGGGGTTAATTGTTCTTCACCTGGAGAAAAAATACACCTTCAACGCCCAAGACGACGAGGGCATTTGTATCGTGTGGCAGGCTCCACGCGCCCTGGTACGTGTCCCAGGCGTCAGAGGAACTGTGGACAAGCAGGTCTTAAGCCAGAGATGCTGACAGCATAGCTCCTGACATTCACCGGTAGAAGCGTAAACCTTTCCTTCCTCCTTCCAAAATTTTCCATGACAGAGAAAGATAACAGAATCCCACCACTAAAAAGCACAGGTTTCACCTTGCTTTTTTAATACAGTCCTTGGTATATGCATTTCTGGTCAGAGAGCAAAGTTCTGATGGGTTTAATGGTGCACTCAATGCAGTGCTTGGCGCATTCCATCAATTTTTTTTAAAAATTGCATCTCTTATTTCTTTAAATACATTAATCAGCCTAGTGTAGGCAAAACGGATCCATCGGACAATGCAATAAACATGAATTATCATCTATCCAACACGCATAATGGCTTAAAAATACATAATAGCAGGTGTAGTTTAAATGATTAGTTATTACACCTGTGGTGGGTCTGATTCAATTGGGAAAAATCATGTTTAATAGGTTAAAAGGTTTAGATCACCATGCTTTCCTTAAAGTGGCTGTAGAGAGGGAATGATGGAGTGCTCTGTCATTAGTAATTCATTTAAGAAAAACGTGGGGGATAGAGCAAAGAACAGCATAAACGAGCGAATCCAATTTAAACATCAGGTAAAGTAGAAAACACCTTTTAAAAAAGCAAGATAAATGAATTTGGAAGGGAGGTGAAATTGACGTATTTATTTTAAGGGGAATTTGACAAAGTCCCGGCACACTTCAAACTTGCAAAAATATGAACAATTTCTTTTAAAGTTTCCATTCACTAATTTCAAGCCATATAAAATAATACTGCCGAACACCTACATCAAGTATATTTGGGGCCTGTTTACGTTCCTCTTGATCTTTGTCTGAAAAAGCAGGCGACAGGCAAATCACATATTTAACAGCACCGATATCACTATGCCAGATGCAAAAATATGAAGCATCCAAACTAACAGCCTCAACATAATGTGCTTTATAAGAAAGATACCCAGATATGAAAACCGCTCTCCTTCCGCTAATTATTTCTTCAGCTGCTCTTTACTCTTCTCCTCTCTCCTTGTAAGGACCTGGCACTTCAATAGGGCGGAAAAGGGCCCGTCCAACGTAGAATTTTACAAGCCCTATGATTCGCACACAGACGGTAAAAGATTTCCCAAAACCTTTCTCCATACTGCAACGATATGAACGCTCTAGATAACTGACAGTGTCCTCGGTTTGCATCTTTCACTCGACTACTGTTGGAAACTTTTCATTAACTTCATGAAGCAATTCAACTGACTCTTCCCTCTGCAAAGGTCCAACACACACAACACGCTTTTGTTGGGTGAAATGATGGGGTGCCTGCTGCCTGTCCTTCACTATCGTTTGATTTTCTAATTAGGAGATGAATGTGACTATTCATGGGTTATATTTGTGCCCAACTAAATTACACAAATTCAGGCCAAATCTTCCGCCTCAATGTCAAAGATGTAAAACGGAGGCGGGAACTTTATTGCACACATTGTGGGAGTGCAGCAAGCCAGGGGAAATTCTGGTGCAAAGCACCTGATGCCATTGTTGGAGCCACTTGCTGTTGAGTCTGTGATAAATATGGAATTGGCCTTCCTTTCCCCTTCTCTTGCACTAAGAGAGTTCTTAATGAGTGCATGGTGAACTACCAGTAGCTGGTTTCATAAAAATAAAGATGACAAACTCAGAAGAAAACAGAAGCAAAGTTTCTCATCACCTCTATTCCTGTGACCCTTTGTTCCACCTCCCTCCTTCAAAAAGCAAAATAAAACAACCCTGTCACCATCAACTCCGCAATTTTAGGGAAATTTGCTAATTTTCACCGTTCACCACTAAAGCTAGAGATAAATCAAGGTGCAAAGAGGAGTAAATCCTTGCCTTTGCAGTGGTTACACTGGAGTGACTGCCAGTAACCCAAGAAAAAAGGAGGGGACTTCAGGTTGAAAAACACCTTTGGATCCAAGATGATTGGCCAATTGAGAGAGATCTGTGCTTGAGAGACCAGGATTTGTAACTGTAAAAATCAATGAATACAGAATACTCAGGCGCTATCTACGATGAACTATGTGCTGTTAAATGCGTTGTGTAGGGTAAGTAATCCCTGGTGAGAAGAAGCGTGGCTCCTGACAGTCCTCGCTGAAGAGATGCTTCCTAGGTGTTTTCCACTCTCCTACAAAAGACCTGCACACTGTAATCTCCAGAACGCATACTTTATTTTCTGCACAAGGGGGGCCGGGAGAACAGAGCTTGCCTAATAACGAACCTGGGGTTGGAGGGAGCCTTGGCACTTTGCATCTGACACGTAAACCTGATGCACTGTCTCCAGTGACACATATTTGGAATGTCACCAGTTCCAGCACTCCTGTGTGCTACATATACATCTATCTCCTAAAAATGTGAGCATTCATTAGCCATTTTAAAATACTAAAAATATTCAAAAATTAATGACACTAACAACCAAACCCAAGTCCTTTTTAACCCAGACAGATCCCAACTAGAGGGCAAAAGAAAATGACCAACACGCGGGCCCCAAACCCCATTCCAACACTGCAGCGCCACACGTGCGCATCTGAGAAGATTAAATTGCCCGTGAAAGGTTCCTACGCTCGTACTCTGAAGTAGATAGATACCCAGAATCCTGTTAACAAGCGTTAGACCAAAGCCAACTCAAGGTTTAACAAGGACTGACTATAAAAGCCGGGCAGTGCCTAGAATGAGAGAACCCTCTTCAAACAGAAATGCTGCGTTTTAGTAAGAAATCAGTACTCTGTCAGGAGTTCCCTGACAAATATGGTTATCGGTGGCACAAGGAAATAGTTGCAAAGCAGCTGTTAATCAGAGAAACACATCGTAGAACGCTGATGCTAGCACTCGTGAAAAAATGCAACGGGCTAATTATGACGCTATATATCTCACTAAAGAGGCCGTGTTCCTTGAGACTCCAGGCAAAGCACTCTCGGATCCAGGGTCCTAGGACAACATAATTCTGGTTTTCTGCATCCAGAATTCTTTCTTATCTGCGGCTGACAGTCCCAGCCAGGCTCACCGTTGCTTCTCACGTCTACCTGCCCTCTTTCTAGGTAGGGAACAGGTGGGGAGGGCAACCACCCTGAAGCAGGGGCATCCCCAAGCCACATTCCAAGATGCTGCACGAATACATCCAAAAGGTGTCAGATCCTAAAGCAGAATAAGAGAAAACCTATAAGTACGCAAAAGAAATGTCAGAATCATCTTTCTAAGTGTGTCAAGAGAGCTGCAGTCAAGGAGAGCTGCCCCCAGCCGCCAAAATGAAAAGAAAAAAAAAAAAGGGAAGAAGAGGAAGCAATAAACAGAATATAGAGACTGCTGCATTTGAAATCTCCAAGGGAGAAAGGGAGTCTGGCAGAAAGCTGCTCTCAGAGTGTGAAATGCAACTCAGGGAAGCCGAGGGTCTAGCAGGCAGGTAAGAGGGGAAAGTTAATATGCAGAGGAAGGCTCGATCAGCCAAAATTCAATACGATCCTCTGCAAGGACAAGGAGGAACAAGGCTCCCCAAAACCAGACTCGTGGGAGTGGGGGGAGGGCACCACGCCCGCTCGGAGCACAGCCACTGGAATGGCAAGAGGGGAATAACCTTGAGCCGGCCGTGCCGAGGCGGCCGCAGCGCGGAGCCAAAGTGCCCCCTAGCCGTCACGCGAGCCCGAACGAAGTGTTTTCACTCGGCGAAAATGAAATGTTTTGCAAGATGAAACAGAATGAAAATTGAGGTTTTAGGTAATTACTAGTTGGCATTTACATATCACGGGCTGGTTCAACACCTATTCATTTTCCTCTTTTATTTTCAATTTTTTAAAATTGCTCATTAAAAATGAACAGATGACAGTGACAGGGATTATTCCCCCTTTCTCCTTCTCTGAGGGTTACAAAATCAAGAGGTACTTTTCGCCCGTTTATCTACAATTAACACACACACACACACACACACACACACACACACACACACACACACACACACACACACACACACACACACACACACACACACAGCCAAAGGTATGTTTCATTTACATCAGAGGGGGGAAAAGGAGAGGGGAAAGTCAACAAAAGCCAGGAAGCTCAAAAATAAAGACAGTGAATTTTAATTGAGCCAGCCTCCTGCACCTGGGTGAGCAGTGAGCTACCGAGTGGCCTGGCGCTCAAGGAGTTAACGGAAAGAGCCTCTCTTTCAACTTGGAATTTCCTGGGTTTTGTCATTGTATCCTTCCCATTGTTGATTTGGGTTACAACCCTATACTAATTAAGCTGTGGGCCCTAATTTCCTTTGTTTTACTTTCCTCTGTCCTTTTGTTTTTCACATTAAAGAAATAAAATATCTCTGGTAGAAGTGCACAAGTTGACATGATAGAACACAATATTTGTTAAGGTCTATTGTGTAAATCTGCATGAATTCCACAGCATGCATTATTGACCCTAGTCTCTTCTTAAAACACATTGATATATGTAGTAAAAGCCTTTATGAAGAGTGGCAACGTCATATGCACAAAAACTACCCTTCCAAGTGAACTATCTCTGCACGTAAATTTTTCTTCTTGGCCCTAGTTTAAAATACTGCATGAACTACTTGTCAGAATGTCATTGTTTTGTTATCTCATTAAACTAGTTCTTCCAGAAATGTATGTGGAAATAAAGAGCATCTTAAGCCAACAGGCACTATCTAATATCAAGTGACAGTGATTTTAGGGACACAAGGGTGACTTTGGAGAGTACTCTGGGTGCCGACTTGCAGCCCAAAGGAGCTGGTGCTTGAGTAGCAAAGCCTGACAAGCAGAGCTGCTGATGCAGAGGGCAACCGTAACCACGCCATGGAAAGCGCTGTAGTGCACATGCTTGCCGTAGAGGAAATAAAAACCCTTGTTTCTGGGTTGAGAAGATCAAAGTTCCTTTTTAGGAAAGGTTGAGAAGGAAAAGGACTTTCTCCTTCAGGGAGAAAGAAAAGCAAATTTAAATGCCTGTCCCCATGCATCCCCACCTGAATTTAGATAGCAGCCCCTCTAATTTCTGATGCAACCAACAAAGCAGTTACCCAAAGAGGAGAGAAAAAAAGGATGACATTTGCCTTTTCCTTAGCTTTGAAATCCAACTGGCAGCAAATTGTTTGAAGTCCTGTTTAGAGAAGAAACCGTAATAGCCTCCACACTGAAAAGAGGAGGAAAATGCCATTATACACGGATCACGGTAGCAGTGACCTCAGCAGAGAAGGCAAACGAGCTGGCTGCAAGCTGGAGGGGTGGCGGGTGTGCCAGGAACAAAAAGAAAAAGGTTTCTGTGTGCCAGCACTGTGTGGCAAGAGCTGGGTGCTCGGTCCCAGGAGATACCAAGAAAAGGCAAGGAGTCTGATTTCCTAACACGGTGCCTTTCAACAGCGCGTTGCCTGCTCCTTTTTCCAGTTTCCCTTGCTTTTGTATTTTCCATATTCTTCTAATTCCCCTGCACTGTTAAAGAGGAAGCAGAGAGCACCCAGGCTTCATGTTGTAAAATTAATGAAGGTGTCAAGCTGTTGAGCTGAATCACTCCAAAGGAATGTAATGACTCAGTGTCCAAGATGTTCCCTAGGAGAACTGTGAGCTCACTCAGTGGCGGTGGCTGGTGACTCCAACACTAAAAATATGTAGCAGACAGTGCCCAGGACCTTCCTAATGATACCACTGCCTCTACTTCCTAATCCCTTCTCTCCACCACACGTTGAATTTGATGCTTTCTGAAGGTTACTTCTCCCAAACTCCAGCACCTTCGCATGCTCAGCAGACGAAGCTTCAGTTCCCACTTCTTCTGAAGTCAGGCCAGACAAAGATTGGTAAAGCTCTCTCTAATCATGCACTATTGAGATGTGGGATGATTAGGAAGGGGATGAAGATGGACAGTGACACCTTCACGTGTCAAGTTATCACTGGGGGTTAGACGCTGAATAGATGACCACCAGGTGGTGCAGGGCGGGGTCCCTTCACGATGGCTGAGCACCTTCTGCTCTGAGGGCAACAAGATGGGCTCCTGGATTCCAAGGAAGATAAGCTCTGGATCAGGGAATTCTGTCTAGCATCACCCCACATAGAGCAAAAACCTAAAACTTTGAGGAGTTGCTAAATGGCACTCCTACCAGACATCCTACAAGAAAGTTGGAGAAAGATTAAATGTTAAAAAATAGATTTGAATACCAAAAAAGTAGTAGTCACAGCTCAGAAACAGCTCGAATCCAAAAAGATAGCAAGAAAAAACTTGGAAATGACAAATGTGGGTAGCCTTTAAATCGTCTTCAGATCCTCTAGAAAGCAGAAAAAAAGCGAACGATTAAGATCTGCTACTAAGAGAAGACCACCAAGTCCTGGTTCCTGCTATTATCTTAGATTCTTCTATGGTCTGAGGGAAAAACTAGGAGTAGGAGTTCCAAAAGTATGATTCAGAATAGAGAGAAAGCTGGCACTCAAAAATCTTCAAATTTACAGTAAGATGACAGGAATTAGAAACTGTTTCTATTCAAACAGTCCCATGAAATCAGCTCCTCTCAGGGGAAAGTCGTCCTCTTCACCAAGCACACTGGCCCCTGGGAATGCACAGAAACAGACCCTCTGCCAAGATAGTAAGATCAGGGGAACCAGCTCTGGCAGCAAGTGGGGTCACATCCGTATGAAGTAAGCTGGTGGCCAGTTCAACTGTCTAAAAAAGGGTATCTAGCATGGGTCAGGCCTCTCTCGCCGACTTCAGGAGTAACTCATCCACACGAGTGTAGCACAGAGAAGCAAGACAAGCCATGCCTCTGACACGGATGACGAATGAGTCATCGCTTTTTACACATCTTTCAGAGGCACTGCGATAAGGACTGTGGAACTGATTCTTGTACCCATTGTCAGATCTGTACCCACAGACTGTCTTTGGCACCAAGATGTAAATTTGGAAGAGAATCTAAATCAAGAGATATCAGTCCAGTCGCCTCCTCCGATAAACCCCAATTTAGAAATTTTTAGCTCAGCAAAAAAATCCGCTGCACACAAAAAGAATTAAATGGTAATCATCATGGCTTTGAACCATTCAGTAACCTTTCACTAAACACCATAAACATTCCTATTATCAACAACCACAGCTTCCCATAAACAAATACACTTTTAAAAATAAACGATTCAACAAAGGCCTGTTAGACACCAGAGCCATCTTGGCCATGAGGCTCTCAGTACAGGTCTCCTACCTCTAACAGGAAGATAAAAAGGAAGGTCTTTCTGTCCTCCATCTGATGTTGCTAGCAATCTTGGTCACCTAAAATGAGCATGTATTTTACTTACAATTAACCCAAAACTTAAACAGTTTCCACCATTAAGCAAATCCATCCTATTGAGCACCCTCTTCCTCCTCTAAATCAATGGGAACTCATTTCTAATTCCTTCCAGCTCCGTCTGGGAAACAGAGAGAGGTTCACTTTTCGTTATCGGAAGGATTAAGAATCACCATCTTGCTTTGCAATCTTCTTCATTCTCCACACCCTAATTGTGCTAGGGTGAAAGACCCTGAGATCACAAAAATCCCTACATCTCCTCAATTTGGCAAAAGCTTCCTGAGACATCACTCATGGTTTTCTGTTCACTGTCCTTTCTCTCTCTCTTCTTGCCTGTTTAAACACATGGACACAGAGTTATTAACTTTTACAGGAAAACCAAATAAAATAATGTCGAAGCAAAAATGCGGTGACGTCAGGCTGCAGCTAGCACCATTCATCTGTGGGAATCTGATTAGCGCTCTAGTGGCAGAGCTACCTGGAAAAGTGCTCACAATCAAATAAAAAAATGATACCAAAACATTAACCTGATGGCTAAAAACTCCACATTTAAACAGTTAAAGTAATAAAGGAGCTTTTATTGAGTATTTTTTATATTTCATTATGCCCCAAATTGATGAGGACTCCCGGATACATTTTCTAGACTTTTGGTTACTCAAATCAAATGCTCTCTTGGACTTTTTTTTTTTTTTAAACTAAAAGGAAACAGCATTTCTTGTAAATTTGAATGAAAGGATTAAAGCTTCTCCTACAATATCAATATCAGCTTTGAGTGCAAACACAGCCAAACACTGCAACAAACAGAAGCCTTTTTTGGTTTATGTACTTTTTTTTTTTTTTTTTTTTTTTGTGGCACGCGGGCCTCTCACTGCTGTGGCCTCTCCCGTTGCGGAGCACAGGCTCCAGACACGCAGGCTCAGCGGCCATGGCCCACGGGCCCAGCCGCTCCGCGGCATGCGGGATCTTCCCGGACCGGGGCACGAACCTGTGTCCCCTGCATTGGCAGGCGGACCCTCAACCACTGCGCCACCAGGGAAGCCCTGTACTTTTTTTTAAAAATAAATTTATTTATTTTTGGCCGCATTGGGTCTTTGTTGCTGTGCGCGGACTTTCTCTCGTTGCGGCGAGCGGGGGCTACTCTTGGTTGCGGTGTGTGGGCTTCTCATTGCGGAGTGTGGGCTCTAGGCACGCGGACTTCACTAGCTGTGGTGTGTGGGCTCAGTAGTTGTGGCTCGCGGGCTCTAGAGTGCAGGCTCAGTAGTTGTGGCTCGCGGGCTCTAGAGCGCAGGCTCAGTAGTTGTGGCGCACGGGCTTAGTTGCTCCGCGGCATGTGGGATCTTGCCGCACCAGGGCTCGAACCCGTGTCCCTTGTATTGGCAGGCGGATTCTTAACACTGTGCCACCAGGGAAGCCCTGGTTTATGTACTTTAATCCTAAACCTGCCCACAGCCAGCAGAGAATTTTCCTCCATGATTTTACCTCACACAAACACTCTATTTCCTCATTCACACACATTTTGCTCAAAGTTTGTAGGAAACAGGGACTTCCCTGGTGGTCCAGTGGTTAAGACTCCAAACTCCCAATGCAGGCGGCCTGGGTTTGATCCCTGGTCGGGGAACTAGATCCCACGTGCATGCTGCAACTAAGAGTTCGCATGCCACAACTAAAGACCCTGCGTGCCACAACTAAGACCTGGCGCAGCCAAACAAATAAATGTTCAAAGTTGGCAGGGAACAGGACGTGGCAGAGTGGCAGGGCAGAAAGCGGGCCAGGTCTCAAGAAACCTGCACACCGAGTCCAACCCTGACGCTATGTCCTCAAACCCGGCCCCTCACGCCCCCACTCTGTGCCTCAGAGTCCTTCATTTCTGTAAAATAAGGGCTTAAATAGATGGCCTTCTGGACCCTCCAAGCTGCATCATTTTATAATTTCCAGTTGACTCCAGCAGGCAGCCTATGATACCTAGGCCAGGGAAATGGGCAAGGGTCAAGGACCAGAACCAACCATTCGGGAGCTCAGCTCTCCAATCTCACCCAATCAAAAAAAGGAGGAAACCAACAAAGAAGGAGAAGGAGAGAGGGAAAGAGAGAAGAAATCGCTGCTGCCAAAAAAGAAATGACAAATTCCACATATATTACACATAGCAAAGATTTATTCACATTACTTACTATTTATTTCGAATACAAGCTTAGTTAAATGGTGTCCAAATCACAGAAGATTAAAAACTGCAAATGAGAAAGGAGAATTGAGCCAGCTACCAAGAGATACTCACAGACCAAAGACCAGATAGTGAAAAAAGCCTAGCAACAAATGTCAGGAGAGAATCATCTATGAAAAGCAAACAGAAAACTCAAAAAGTTTATCAGTCCGGGGTCATTCGGCACAGATGGAGTCATTCAGAGGAGGGGCAAATACACAACAGATCTATATTTCAACAGGTTTTGAAAACAGAGCTACACTTCCAACACAATATAAACATGTACATCTAAAATGATGATACTGAGTCATCAGGATTAAATTATAGTCTACTCTGCCTAATAACGTGAGAAAGCATATAACCCATTTTATGTAATTCCCAGCCAAAAGTTTTAAAGTGTTTTGTCTTGATGGCCATCTGGAAAACGTGGCTATCCAGAGTGACTTATTCCAGGAGGCTGGCAGAGATGGTGGCTTCCCTGACCTGAACAAAAACAGTTTTTATTCAAGTTAGTTAAGAAGCAGGAAGCCAAAGATTAAATAATGAATAGTTACTAAGCATTCACTGGGTCCACACAGCACACCAGGCACTTAAAAAACCAAGAAGAACAAGCAAAGATGCTGCTTTTGCAGTTATAATCTAGGACAAGGAAAGCCATCCGGCCCCATACATGACCTAGGACTCCCCTCGTCAACAACCTTGACAAATGATCAGTGAGCCTCCACTCAAATGCTTATAATGAACAGAGAACTCACTCTCTTAAAAGATTACCAATTCATTTCAGGAGTCCTTCTTTAAACTGAATTGAAATCTGCTTTCCTGAACCTTCTATCCATTGACTCTAGTTTTCTGTAGGAGAATACTACTAACTGATCCACTTTTTGAAATAATGCTGGGTAAGGAATGAGGATAGGTCTCTGTCACTTGGCTATCTTTTCTATAAAAGCATTTCCCTTACTCTGCTTATTAACTAAATGTGAACACCCGTTTCACTGTATAACAGTTTCATGCTCTTAAGCTCGGTAAGAGCAGCCTTGCCCTTTCTGGGGAGCCAAGGCTACACCTGTAATGTCAGAATGCATTAGCAATAATAAAGGCCACAGTAATGCAAGAGACGACTTCATACACACGTCATTCCAGAATAGCTAAATTCAATCAAATATGGCAGTGCTTCCTACAATGCTATGATCACCGGGGCCAGCGCGTGTGACGTGGGCCCACTTACTGGAAGCCGCTGGAAAGAGAAAGTGAGCGCTCTGCTTTGAGACTGTAATGGACAGAGTTTTTACCAGCCCATAAGTGGTTTGGCATCCTTCTTTCCCAGGAATTACCTAGAAATTCATTTAACATCTAAAGACTACAAATGACACTTTAGAAGGCTAAAAGTACATGAAGAGAAGGGCAGAGGGGCTCGTATTCTCTCACCCTCATCTTAAAGATATATGATCCTTATGGAGAGAAAAGTAAAAAGTACTCCCAGAAGGTGGTAATCAAGAATCAAAGCCAGGGACTTCCCTGGTGGTGCAGTGGTTAGGAATCCACCTGCCAATGCAGGGGAGACGGGTTCAAGCCCTGGTCTGGGAAGATCCCACATGCTGCGGAGCAACTAAGCCCGTGCGCCACAACTGCTGAGCCTGCACTCTAGAGCCCCCGAGCCACAACTACGGAGCCTGCGTTCCACAACTACTGAAGCCTGTGCACCTAGAGCCCGTGCTCTGCAACAAGAGAAGCCACCACAATGAGAAGCCTGCGCACTGCAATGAAGAGTAGCCTCCGCTCGCCGCAACTAGAGAAAGCCCATGCACAGCAATGAAGACCCAACACAGCCAAAAATAAATAAATAAACTTATATTTTTTTAAAAAAAGAATCAAAGCCAAAGATAACCTGGGCTTAATTCTAACTCAGTCACTAACTTCTTCAGTAAGTTTCAGAGAGTTGGTTACCTTTCCTGTTTCTGCTTCCTCATCTATAAAATGGAACTATAACTGCATAGGGACTCACCAAAGTGTTACAAGGAATAATTAGTTAGCATTTATATAATACTTTTGATCTTCAAAGTAGCATTATTAGACTATAGAGTAGATATGGTTTGAAAAATCTTTTTAAAACCTAAAATAAAGTATGCAAGCAAATTCAGAGAAGCAAAACAGGCTGACCTCATCTCCCAACAGCCAGATCCCTTTACCCCCATAGGCAGCCATTTTCTGCCCTAATCTGTACTTGCATGTAGAGACAAAGGTATAAACCTTTTACTGGGAAAATTGGAGGAGGTGGAAAGAAGAGAGAAGGGAGAAAGAGAAGGTTAGAGGAGAGGCACTGAAGAAAACGTAAAAGGGAAGAGAGGTAAGAAGAGAGAAAAATAAGGGGCAAGGGGCTTCCCTGGTGGCACAGTAGTTAAGAACCGCCTGCTAATGCACGGCACATGGGTTCAAGCCCTGGTCCAGGAAGATCACACATGCCGTGGAGCAACTAAGCCCATGTGTCACAACTACTGAGCCTGTGCTCTACATCCTGCGAGCCACAACTACTGAGCCTGCATGCCACAACTACTGAAGCCCACGTGCCTAGAGCCCATGCTCCACAACAAGAGAAGCCCCAGCAGTGAGAAGCCCGCGCACCGCAACGAAGAGTAGCCCCCGCTCGCTGCAACTAGAGAAAGCCCTCATGCAGCAATGAAGACCCAATGCAGCCAAAGATAAATAAATAAAACAAATTTTTTAAAAAATTTTTTAAGAAAGGGGGACAAGAAGGGAATAGAAAGCAGCAAGAAATAAAGAGAAGCAAATCCTAACCCCTAGAAGAAGAGCAAAAACAGGAAGAGAGGAAGAAAAAAACAAAGAGAAATGGAAAAGAAAACTTCATTAGGGAACAAATATAAAGCATATCCTGTTTTCAATGAAAAAAGAAGGTTAAATATGTTTTTTCAAGTTAATTTTTAAAAAAAAGCGGAGGACAAAGAGCAGAGGATAGAGAAAGAGAACATAAAGCTTTAAAGAGTATGTCTGGAAACCAGAAAGCTGGAAGGGAAATCATTAGCAAGTCCACAGCGCATCTACAGTGATACTGCGTGGATCAATTCATTTAACGCTGCCCTGTACATTTACAGAAAAGTACCTCTGATATAATAAAGGCTCATAAACACGCAGAAATTGGGTTAGACCTGTTTCGAATTCCTGCCAAACAATGGTTCAGAAAAATGAAGCTTTATTTTAATTAGCTGGACTCATGAGTGATTTGATAACAGCAGATGCTGTCTGGATGCTTTCAGCTTGATGGGCTCCACATACATGAACTTAGAGTGGTTTTGATGCAATTAGGTGTTTCTTTCTGTTCCAACATGCCAGGTCCTAGGACCAAAACCTATGTGTAGCCCCTACATGTTACTATATTTACCTACATGTTAATATTTCAAATCATGAAGATGAGAAAAGTGACCACATAATAGAAGTAGAAAAGTAGTTTTCAAAGTAACTGGTGAGTAGACGAAAATATTCTCATGATGTATTTTTTCTTTCCACAGGACAAAGAGAAGTTGCGTAGTTGAGAAAAAGCCACACAGGGCAGCATCGTATAGAAATATTTAAAGCCAAAGCTGAGACACAACAGACTGCGTACTTCCAATTCTGCAATTCCAGTCCAGTGTTACGGCAAAGGATTAGCACGCTTAATGCAGAGCCTGACCTGGGACTAAGTGGCCTTCAAAATGTTCTTTGTAATTAGGCATCCTATTATAACCCAGCTCACCACTCCCTGAGACAGGCGGTGGTGTTCAGGACCGCAACCCTGCTAGTCCAAGTATTTCCACCAGGTGCTTTCAAGCTGGGCACCTACTGCCCCTCTCTCCCTTTTAAGTACTCTCTTCCAAAGAGCATTCTGTTTGCTTTTCCCACAGCATTCACTGCCCTCTCTGCTAGGACCACTTAGAGCACCACCACCCACATGCACGGAGCTGCTAAGGACCGGCATAAAGCCAGAGCGGCTTCCAGCATAGGGACTCGCCTAATAGGAGGACCCGATCTGTTAATTTTCTGTCAGTTTGTCACAGCTGGCCTGAGAAGGGGAAGATCACGAGAAGGGGTGTAGGGAGAAAGCTCTCTACTAGGTGTGCCACTAGTCTTCCTGAAATTCTGAATCAGGCTTTCAAAATCGTTCACCCCCTGCTGAATGACAGGTAGAACAGAGGGTGGAAAAAGAGAGACGCCAGAGTTTTGACCGACTCCTCGCACAGAAGCGGGGGGGGGGGCACTTGAACCCCACGACTACCACTGCAAGCGCACAGGGAGAAACACACCCCCCCTCGCTCTCTCTCTGAGAGGACAAAACAGACATGATGACCTTCACACCAGCTCCCCTTCGCTGGCGCTAACAAGCTGAGCACTGTAAATCAAGGATGAAATCCCTGTGCCAGGAAAGCAAAGGAGAAACATTTCTTCTGTAAAGAGACCAAGGATGCTGCCTGCTTCTGAATCAGCATTTCAGGGCAAGTGTTTGGAAGGCAGGAAGCTCCATGCCAGCAACTGAAGGAAAAATATGTATTTATTATATATAGTAGGCCTTCTTCAAAAGTTATTTATTTCACAAAACCACTCTGCTAAATAGAGGTTTCAATCTAATTGAAACTGCAATCTGCATACTGTAAACACACCAATGACAGTCTTTGATATTCTGTTCTCCTCCACAGTTTATGAGTTCACAATTAGTAGATTTCCCAACATACATACAAGAATGTAAGAGTACAGAGGAGTATCCTTTAAAATATATATAGGGACTTCCCTGGTGGCACAGTGGTTAAGAATCCGCCTGCCAATGCAGGGGACATGGGTTCGATGCCTGGTCCGGGAAGATCTCACATGCCACGGAGCAACTAAGCCCGTGCACCAAAACTACTGAGCCCACGTGCCACAACTACTGAAGCCCGCGCACCTAGCGCCCGTGCTCCGCAACAAGAGAAGCCACCGCAATGAGAAGCCCGCGCACCGCAACGAAGAGTAGCCCCCGCTCGCCACAACTAGAGAAAAGCCTGCGCACAGCAACGCAGACCCAATGCAGCAAAAAATAAATAAATATTTTTTTAATGCTTTAAAATATATATATTGTATAAAAAATTTTTTCTCAGCCCCTTGCAAACCCCAGAGGAGGGGCAGAGGGTCCAAGCAGCGAAATGGGAGGATGCTTACAATACCTCCAAGGAGACAAAGCCAATCAGGGGAAAGGAGGCTGGTGGCAGCTGCCTGAGTGTTCAGGCACACAGGCCTTTGATAAGCCCCCATTCACCACTAGTCTTTTCTTTCCTTCCTCCGGGAGGCAAGGAGGGAATCCCTACTCATCCTAACTCTCTCCACTCCTATCCACATCCCAAATGAGCCATGGTTAATTAACAGAGATGCAAATAGTCACGTACTGAAATAAACGTTTTTAACAAGAAGTAAAAAGAGACCTTATAAATCATACAGAAAAATAAAAAAGAAAAGGGAGAGAGAGAAAGTATCCAGAGCAAAAGGTCATGCTACCAATAATTGAGGAAATGAGAAAGAAAAGGGACAGGTCAGGACTTCCCAAAAGGTCTAAAATTGTCTGCTTGTACCTCTGGGTTCACATCAAAAAGTGATTTATGACAGAGGAGACACTGTTCTGGGCAGAGAAGTGGGTACCAGGACTGGAGTCCCACATGCGCCCGGACTTAGCTTCCTGCACCCAGTTAACCTCTGCTCCCTGTTCCCCTCACTCACTTCAAAAAAAAAAAAAATTTAATTTTTTCAGACACTGCATCCCTAGAGCCCAAAGATATCCTTTGCTTCCTTAAAAACTAAGCATCTTCCAGTTTACAGCAACTCCTTTCTGCTTCATACTGTGACAATGTCAGCCTCTCTGTCTCTGTCACAGGGTGTAACCTTCATTTAAAAAAAAAAAAAATCAGAGCTTCAGCTTCCCATTTAAAAAAAAAAAGATAGAAAGATAGGACGAATAAATATGAATTTGAAGGGGAATTCTGCCAAAACCCAAACCTCCCAAATCTGGTTCAGCCACATTCTTGCCCACAGCCTGTACTTCTCAGTGCCTCCCTGCATTTTTCAAAATGCAGCTGCACAGACCTCTTAAAATTCAGATTTCTAGCACCTATAATTACAGGGCACTCGAGCCAGGCTCCTTTAATTAATGAACCTGACTCCTCTCTCTTCCGAGGAAATCTGCATAAGGGATGTGTCACAGGGGTGAACTGGCCCCTGATCAGTGCTATCTGCTCTCTCTGCCGGATGAGCCAGCACTGCACCTCCAACAGGAGCACGAAGTTGCCCCCACCCTGCTCCACCATACAACCCGATCCGGCACAAGCCCGTAACGCAGTTAAGGCCATAAGACATTTCTTGGAACTTAAAGGAAGAGAATGATGCTTTCCTGGGTGTGACCAGCAAAATCCAAAGAGAATGAGATTCTCCCCGGTTTGAATGCTCCCCTGATTTTACTCTCTTCCCTCTGCCGGGATGAAAAGCAGAGGGTGCAGGCAGAAGCCACTGTTCAAGGCTGGACAAGCAGCAGAGGGAGCAGCCTGGGCTTTGAAAACTCCGGAAAAGAAATGAACACAACAGGCCTGGGATTGACATGCATCCCAAAGCTGAAATAAAACTGGTAAGAAAAGCCATGCCTCTTTAAAGCAAAACAGGTGGAAAGGGGTCATGATACTGAGGATACTGTTCACAGGTCTGGAGAAAAATTTGAGCACATCCCAAGGACGATATACAGACCTCAAGAGCTGTTCCCAGGTGGTCCTCACTGATTCTTGATATTACTCCTTTCTAAGCCAATACCCGATTAGCACTTTTTAAAGAACTGGCTTTCCTTCTGGCTGCTCTGGGCAGCACAGCCTAATGCTGTCTGTATCTGCTGCACATGCCAGGACAGCCTATAGCCACTCTCCCGAAAGTGGTTAAAAGCTGGCTTGTAACCATGTTCGCTGGAAAAGAGGCTGCCTTTGGCTATAACAAAGACTGGAAATGGTTGCAAACAAAGCCACAGGTGCCGGAACAGACAAGGCCTGGGTCAAATCAAGACGACCCCAGGTAAAGTTTCAGGTAGGAGATTTGAGATCCAGTAGAAGATGCCAATGGATGTGGCAATAATAAAAACAGGTTTGGTTCAGTCACTACCATCTGATAACTGTTTCTCAAGGGTCCCTCAGGCCCACAGCAAACCCAGTGGGGCAACAGTTGTTTTACTGACCAAATAAACACACCCCTTCTACAGGTAAAGTTGTCAGACTATGTACCCAGTAACACACGGTCTGAGGTTTTCCCAGTTTCTCATTCGTGATTTGGGCTATAAAACGAGGCTAAGGCGCTACTGGAGAACATCACTGGGGTCGATCATGGAAATCTGAGTTGTGTTGTCCTAGCTTCTTAGTTCTTCCCAGGGGACTTTACACTGTAGGTGTCAAAAACTAAATTTGATCATTCTGTATTCTGCCAGGAAAGGGGGCTTTGATGTTCCAGTGACTTTCTGCCATTGCGAATACAGTTTAGGAAGAAAGGGGAAAAAAACAGTAACATCAGTCTACCCAATGGTTAAACCCTCAGATTAAAGCAAGGCATGATCACTGATGGCTGAGTCTAACTCCGTAGCGCCTGTCTTGTTTCCTGGCACGGCGACCTGCCATCGTGATGGCCAACCCCCAGAGGCTAACACCACACACCATCTCTGCTTTCCCACTAGATCTGGCTCCAAATCCACCAGCATATCCCAGCCTGGATCCACTGCCCTCGGTGCTGCAGTAGAGCTCCAGCCTGAGAGCACGACTGACAGACTGACTGTAGGAGCCACTGCTTCCGTGTTTCCAAACCACAAGCAGCCAGAGCTGGGTGAAGGATTTTTTAATTTGGTTTGGTTTTCCTACCAAGACATTCTCAAAGTTCATTGTTCTTTGAAGTGGAAGTATTTAATTTTCAAACAAACAATTGGAAGCACAGGACCAGAGAAAACGAAGAATCGAGGAAGAAGGTCAGGATATGCAAAAATAAGGAGCAGAGAGGTAGCTGAGTTCAGGAATGTCCAGGGAGTCTTGGCATGGGAGCTCACACCAGCCGGCCAGGCACTCTCTTTCCAGGGTGTCTCAAGGGGAAATCACCCATCGATCCTGGGACACACTGGTTCTAGGACCAATCCCTTACCTCAGAACAGCCTCTGCCTCAAATTCCTCCTTGCTCTTTAATGTTTAAATTATTAAATGCATTAATGTATTTACATTATTCAAGTCTTATGTGCATTTTTCTAAGATAATTTATGTATAAGAGTTTGAATGTCCATGACTGTTAATGTCTACAACCCTTCCTGTTCATTATTGATTCTGGAAGAAAAAAAAAAAAGTCCGAGTTTTAATGCCTTATTTTTAATGTATTAAGAGTCTGAATAAGTGCATTCTCTTTCTTCTTTTGTGATTTCATGCTTTAAGTAGTGCATTTATTAAACTGACACAGTAGGAACTGTGGCGAAGCCTGGCACGGCCCCACGCTGCGGGAGCCGCCAGCGGGAGAGGCGCGCCTGCTCCTCTGCCACCAGCGCTCGGCACTCTTCCCACCTCCGCGAGGGCCGGGAGGGCGGCCGAATTTCGGGCGTGCAAGGAGATTTCTCTTCCACCTTTTTAAAGCTCTTGCCCAGGTCCTCTCTCCTTGGTTAAGTGGGTTTCCAAATAAGGTGGAACTTTTCTGCTCATCGGAAGCCCTCCTCTGGTGCGCTCCAGCTGATATCCAAACAGAGCTCACGGTCAGCACACAATTTTCAGGAACAATCAAAATGCCCAGCTTAGCACGGCAAAAACAGAACAACTACTTTTAACGGGGGATCGCAAAATGCAAACATCTCAAACAAACGACACCTCCATTTAGGCAGAAAAACAACTTTCTTTTGAAATCCAGTTTCCCCAGCGTAACAGCCCTCTTTCAACTATAGACAATAGAGCGACAGTGACACCCAATGGCCTACGAGTTCATCCCAACTGAGCATTCCCCCTGGCTCTCCCCAAGGTGGGTCTCAGGCCCAGAGTTCCTGTGCCAGCATGGAAGCTGGAATGAAGTATCAGCTACTCATCAAGAAGCTGAATTGCTAATGGATAAGTTTCTTGCCACTACATGGAACACACACACAGTATGTAATCATGCACATGTGTACAAACAGCACATCAGAGCACACGTCAGTACAGTCTTTCTGGCGGCGACATGAGCACGTGCGTACATGCACACACACAGGTGCACAATACGTGGACACAGCCACACTGTACAAATCAACTGGGAGTGGGAGAAAAGATGCCAGACGTACTTCACTGCTGTTTCAGAATCTGACTCTGCCATTTCAAATGTCACATAGATATACACACACACACACATACACGACAAACATAACATGTATACGCTATGTGGGTTTTTAATATACTTTCTCCTTTTCTTTTTTTTTCCTGTTTCCTTTCTTTTTTCTTCTTTTCTTTTTTGGCTACTCATTACCATTCTTTAACTGTTACAATTTATATCAGCATATAATGTTAAATAATTACAGGGAGCTGAGCTCACTCTAGTGAGGATATAAACGCGCTGTGGGAATCTACAGATTTAAACAAATAACACTCACAGCAGGGGGTGAGCGGATGAATTAGCATTAATATCTTGCCTGGGAGATCCCGGTACACTGGTACTGCTTAAATACAGATCTTCTCAGTAACAGTCAGTATGACAGCTCCCGGCAATACGGCCCCTTTCCCTTTCCCAGTCAATATAGCAGCCAGTGAAAACAGAAATGGCCCTATAGCAATCAATATAGCAGCCAGCTAAAATAAACCCTTCCCTTTTAAGGGCTATATAATAGTCAGCTAAATGGAAGAATTGGCACCCCTGCTGGATAGCTCAGTAGAGAAGCCAATGAATGAACAGGCCACAAGCACTAAATGATCCTCCTGCTCCTCCAAAAGGCCCTGCCCGGGAAGGGAGAAGACATCCATAGGTAGGCAATCCAGAGGGAGCCTGTGAAGAGACACTTGGCAGGCTGCTCCTGGTCCCAAGGAGTAAATGTGCAGGGCACCCCTCACTGAGGTTTAATTAATATGGCCAGAAACTCTAGAATCCTTGTTCAAACTGTCAGCTGGAACGAGGGAACATCTCTCTCCAGTGGGGAGTAAGAGTATCTTGATTTGAACCCCCGCTTTGCCCCCGCCCTGCTCCCACCCTAGCCCCAGAAGGGAAGAGTATTAAGTTAACAGCCTGTGGTTTTCTATTTTCCAGCAGCAGGAATAGTGGTTGTGTCAGAAACAGACATCGAGCCAAGTGGGTGAAAACACAGCATTCTATGTTGAAAGCTGCCCTGCAGATTAACAGAACTCATGTTTAAAACTCACAGCCATCAAATTTATTAAATACTGTAATGATATCATATTTTCCCCCATTCACAGCATAGAAAATACTCTCCTTCCTTAGAGACATATAGGAAAGAAGTTTTACTGCCACAGAATTCAGAGGATGGCTCACTCTGAAGGCCCAAAGAGACCAAAGGCCTTTAAAAAAAAGAAAAAGAAAAACAACAAGGAACATTTAAGAGAGGCTCCTGTGCATCTGAAGTAATTGTTCTTTTTCATTATAACTAGCTACTTCTAAAATTAGTTCAGTAGGATTTATGAATCTGATAAATGTGGAATATGACCACTGACACCAGTGCAGGTTTCCCACAAATACTCCTGAAGTTAATGCTGGGATTTGGTTATGCTCCAAAGCAGATGAACATCAGGGACCCACCCCACCTTCATTAAAATTCCACAATCTGTCTGCCATCCTTTGAGTAAATCCACAGAGGGTCCCTGTTTCCCTGGCCAGGTGTTTAACACCCAATGATGTTCATGTCATCAATCAGGTGACTCAGTCAAGTGCCACAGTGTCAGAAACTGCAGGAAGAAAGATCCGACAGGTCCTAGTTTGAGAGCTCAAGTGCTTAAAAATTTAGATCCTGACACCCCACCCAGGCCGTAAGAATGCTCTCTTTTACTTCAGGAATTCCAGGTAAATGCCATCTTAGGTGAGAAAAAGGTTAATAAGATCAAGGCCCTCTCCTGGCAATCAACATTCTGTGTAGGAACCCTACAGGCCGTCCTAGGAAAGCCTAGCAATCTTAGTCACACTGTGATCCTGATTCAAGGGAGGAAATGGATATGCGGGGAGACCCAAGATTTTGCAAAATGCAGTATCACAAAAAGTGAGTTCCTGTTACGATTTGACATGGCATTAGCTTCTAGAGCTGAAGCCAGTGAGTACTTTATAAAATTCAATGTATGTGGATGTTTCCACTTCTAAACCACACACAAAAACTGGGGAGTGTAGACTCTCAATCTGATGGCAGTAAACCTGGAGAGAACTCATCATGATGTTAGCAGAGACTACTTCAACTACAGATGCCATCACGATCATCATCAAAGGAGCGGGTGGAGGGTGGGGGGTGTGCAGGGGAGAAAGAGGGAGAAAGAGAGACAAATGAAAGGGAAAATAATTATGAACGGGAAGGAGAAAAGAGAGACATGAAAGAAAAGATCACAGATAACAGAAGAGGTAACAAAATAAAAACAGAAAGACGAAAACCTTACTTTGGCATTTACAGTTTAAAGGTTTCAGGGCATTTTATGAAATGACAGTTGCAATAAAACAAACAGAATGGTGAGTCATCTGGTTTCCAACTTCTGAGTCAAAAGGGGCTGTTTCTAGACAAACTACAAAGCAGCACTGCTGCCTGCACACTTAACGATGCCTATCACAGCTACAGAACAGGATGTGGAGAGAGAGAACGGGGAGGTGGGAGTGAGCACTGTCTTTGCTGGTCTCAGTGTCACTGTGAATAAAGACTGTCAAGATTTAAACCATAATAATGGAAAGGCTATAAAGGTCTCAGCCATAATGTTTCCTCTGATGTTCCCTTTCATAAAATGCCCGCTTTATGTTGCCTACGTGGCAATGGTACACTAAACATCTGCGTACCAGTGGGAATGCTGCACCCTAAGTTCCCAGCGGGCAGCAACTGGGCACTCCAGCCCCTTGGCTCACCATCACCATCTACATAAGTGAGCGCACGCGGGCATGCACGCACGCACACACGTGTGCGCCACAAGCATGTGCTGCGTGCCTACTTCCTGCTGGGAGCTGAGGGATAAGGATGTGTGCCCACTGCATACAGGGTTCAGCAAGGGGCCTAGGTGCGAAATACCCAGGAAACAAACAAACGAAAAATGTATTCTGCTTGGAAATGTGGCCATACGGCACAGGGACTCCTTTGCCATTTCAGCACCTAGCAGCCCTACACAAGAGCTTGGCAGCCTAACAGTGAGATGCAACTTTTCCCCATCCTGTGCCAGAGCAAAGTGGATAAGCTGGAATACAAATCAGATAAACGCTCAAAAAGGGGGCTGAACTGGGCACCCACAAAGACTTGCCTTTACTTGGACTCGGCAGACAAAACTATACAGAAAACCGCTGGTTTCAAGAGAATCTTTTATCTGTAGCCTGCCACCTAACCATTCTAGGCACCAGGGGGCTGCAAAGAAAACAGAAACAAAACCTCTCCGCGTTAATACTGTGTAGACATGACAAAGAGGCAGGAACTAAGAAAGGACAAGGTGGACGTGAAAACCGCACGTAGGGATAAAATGAAGTTGAAATCTGTACATCAGGGAGACCGCGTGATGCAATTAGGGAAGCCACGGTACAAAGTTAGGAAAGGACCGATCTGGTCAAGCCCAACTCAGGGGCAGATGCAGAATGGTAACTCAAGCTTGCTGGGTAGGCAGCCAGTGCCAACCACAAACCATCACTGGGCTGTCTTCCCTGTTGATCTATAATTGGCGAGTCTGTGATAGAGCTACCAATTATCATTAGACCCCCTGTATTTAGTTCACAGACAAAGGGAAGCAGGAGAGACCAGTTAGTAATGAGTAAGTAATGGCCACTAAAATACATTGTATTTTACTGAGGTGCTTCGGCAGGAAAAGCCATTCAGAAAATAAAAAGGGAAAGAATAAAATAAGCTAGAGAAACTCAATTTTCTTCTTCCTTCCTTCCAAAGCCACAGTTAGGATAAAATGAGGTTTGTGCAGGTTAATCCTTATGAGGTAAGAAAAAAATGATTAAATACATTTAAAAAATCAATTGTACATTAAACCAAACCCAGGAACTGCAAAAACAAACGCGGCAGCGTTCCTCCAGCCGGTATTAGCGCTGCCTGTCTGGTCAGCAGGGGATACCCCACCGGCCGGAGCCCGCTGAGGAAAATGGAAGCTGAGCAGAGAGGAAGGCAGAAAAATGGAGCTGGGAGGGGCTGGGGAGGGGTGCAGAACCACAAACCTGGATTTCACTGGAATAAAGTTATTCCTAGACAGTACAAAGGAAGAAATAAACTGTCTTATAAATGGGGCTCAGAGGGAGACCAGGCTGAATTCTTCAAAAATCCAAAAGAAATAACAATAATGATAATCATCATCGTTTGATAAACAAAAGTTATAAACCACTTTGCTGTCAAATGATCTGCCACTATTTCTAGTTATTTCTTCTGTTCATTAGCAGATTCTATTAACCGCCATTTTTCAGAGAGACGACAGAGAGCAAGCTGGAGAGGTGAGGTTAGGAGGCGTGCCTTTGTCTCTGAGGAAAGCCACTCTCGGAGCCGGGATGGAAGCTCCCACCCTTCCCCAGCGTGCCGGGGTCCTCAGGGTCCTCGGATGAAAGCCTGCAAGAAGGCAGAGCCTGGGAGCACTGGTCACCAGTTCCTCCCATGGTGGAGTCAGGACTGAGAAGTCTCAGCTAGTCCTAGATAAACCTCACAGAGCTGAAACGTCGCGGCCAATTTGCTTCTCCGTGTGTACTGCAAAACTCTGGTTCTGCCTGCAACCAGCCCTCCTCCTTTCTGTCCCCTGCTTCAGCCACACAACTGGAAGAAGACCTGAGAGTCAGGGCCACGGTGAAATATGTGCTTCTGGGATGGGGGTAGTCAGTCGTTCACTTCAGCAAGGCACAAGCTGGCCATATGCATCTTGGGTCCCAAAGGCTAAAAGGACTGGCAAATCCAGAGTTTCCTCCTTAATGTGCTTATGAAATCATTTCATTTAGAATTGAAGAGAAACCTCCGTAAGCCCGGCTTGGGAGTGGGGGTGGGGAAAGTTAAGGCACATGCTGACATGAAGGACAGATGATCAACCACATGACAGTGGTGTTCCCAACAGAATAAAGACCCGTGTCCACAGGGGAAAGTTTCAAAACATCCACAGTATTAGAGTGGGTTATCAATGGCAACAAGTAAGATGTGACAAGAAGATTTTACTCTCCTGAAGACATTCTCCTATCTTCAAAGCAAGTGACTTTTGCCGCCTTAATTCTGACAGTGAAGGATGTGTGGATGTTGATGGGGACACAGATAAAAAGGATTTACCTGAGGGGGCAGAGAAAGCAGAGACGGAGGATCCTCAACACTGTGGTTTCTTATGTGGAGTCAAAAGCGGAGCGCTCAATTGTGGACCCTTCCCTCTGCCAGCAGGAGAGGGAACGATAAGCGGCTGCTGCCCCCTAGAAGCTACCAGGGACATAGCACCTTGCTCCACAGACAGAGATGAAAGATCCTATTATCTCGCCTCCATCCCGTAGCCTGTCATTAGTGAGGTACATGGGTGCAGAAGCCTCCTCCAAGCACGAGGAGGCCCACATCACCTCTGATTAATTAATAGGTGCCTTTTCAACAGCTAAGATGCATACAAAAGACTCCAACCAGCCAGGGCGCGTGAAGGCAGAGGCTTCAGAGGAAGCACAGACTCACCAGGCAGCACCTGAACAAGCCAAAGCCCTCTCCCAGACTTCTGTGTTCTGCGGGGCGGGCGCGCTGCCCCTGCCTGCCCTCCCACCCTGCTCAAGTCTGACGGAGAGAAGAGCTCAGCAGTGTGGGAGCTAGGGTTTACATCCCAGCCCTGCCGCTGACTAGCTGTGGGAACCTGACTGCCCTGGGCTTGTTTCCTCGCTGTAAACTGAGGAAGAGTGATCCTCGCCGGTTTGCTGGGATGAAACAAGATAACAGAAATAAAGGAAACCAGCACGGGGGCCAGCACATCATACGGCAAAAGTCCTCCTGGCCTATGTGATCAGAGCTAGCAATTGGTCAGTTAACTGAAAAATCAGTTAAAGCAGGGAATCATTAAAAACGGGGTCTTATCTACATACCTTAAACGTTTCACATTAACTTAAAACCTATAAACAAACCTGCAGTCATTTGTTAATCTTTTGATGTAGAGCCAAGACCTTTTCTTTGAGTGTGGGACCCACAGACTGGAGTTCCCAGACGTCTTTCTTGCATAAACTTCACCCATAACACACCCTTCACAATTTCTAAAGCAAAGCGAGCCCTTAAAAGACATTAGCAAAGCGAACTGAAGTACAGAATACTTCTAGATTGTTAGGATCTTCCCCACTCATACCTAAAAAGACAGCAATCTTTTTAGCAGTTTGCATTTACCAAAACATTCAGCTTAGTTTTCACAGAACCCTCTTTTTACATTTATGTTTACAACATTTATAGATCACTCTGTTCACATTATATTTCACCTGTTTATAGCATATTTAACAAAACTGCCTAATTCGCTAACAAATCAACTGGCCCACGGGTTCAAGACAAGCTGACACACTCCTGGTCTGCAGAAGGGGTGTGGGTGTGGATGGGACCAGCCAGGAGCTGCCCAGTCAAGAGCACCCAGCACCATGACAGTGAATCAGTTTCTAATGAAAGCTCTTGACACCTTCTTAAAAATATGTATTTATTGGTGCTGCCACTTCATTTCACAAGAGATCTGATAAGAGTCAAAGAAAAGGATACAGCAAACAGAAGGTATGAGGAAAGGGGAAAAAAAAGATGTTTAATGAATGGTGTTTACTCTGCTGCTTCTCCATCAAAACCCATTTTCAGCAAACTGTGGAAAAACTAAACCATGTATATACGTATGATCAACTTGTGTGCCTGATTCTATCAGCAGCTCCTCCCCTCCAAGCTGGAAAAGGCAGCCCTGCCCCTGAAGATGCTCTTGCCATGGCCTCACTGGACCACAGCGGACACACAGAGAAAGGTCTCTTGGTGCCACCCCAGGGCACCACCCTGCAGACTCTGTGAGCACAAGCAGGAGAGAGGGGCCCCCAGGGCCACCAAAGGCAAGAGGCCACAAAGGTGGCAACACGTCTTCTCCCCGACAGGGGCAATCTAGCCCCATCCAGGGGGGCCAGGAGTCGGCTCCTGTCGGCCTCGGTGTCAGGGAGCACCCCACGCAGATTTACTTCAAGCATCACTCAGCGTCGGCCCCATCTCTAGACTGTGCAGACAAACTCATAATGGCAGAGAGAAGATTTGTGGAGCAACAGGCATAAATCTTGGTTATAACTACAAACCATAAAAGAAAGGAGAGCTGGGAGGGAAGGAGGGAGGGCCGCAATCACGTCCTTCTCCAAAGCACCACTTTATCTTCCCGCAGCTTCTCAGCGCAGAGTAGGGTTAACTACAAGAGCGGATTTTTCAAACCCAAATTGGTCTGCATGGTTTGACAATGGGCTAAAATATTTTAAATTGAAATTATCCTCAAAAGCAGAGGGCACACGGCTGCCCTAAGTATGACATTCAGTGCTTCACAAACTGGGGGCTCGTAGGGGATTTGCTGAGTTTGCCATATGGAATACCCACCTTTAGGTCACACTTTAAAAGCAGCTTTTGAGTAAAAATTCTTTCAAATAAGATAATGACTGATTTAAAACAAAAGAAAAACATTTTCAGAAGGTCACTCTGCTCAAATAAGAGCTCTATACATCCCATGCCCAGCCAACGCCTGGGTAGAACTCTGAGACTGCGTCTCCAGACGAAAGGGAGAAAACGAAACCTCTTCTCAAAGAATGAGGCTGGTGACAAAATGAAAAACCCAACTCCCCTGATCACTGTGGCTCTGAAAAAAAGGCACTTGAGAGCTCAGCTCCCTGGTTCCCACTCCAGAATGAGGACACTATTCAGTTATCCAACAGTCAGAGCCTCTGATTACAGAAACTACAGCAAATATAAAGTATTACCACAAAAGCCAGAAACCCAAAATATAAACAAAGCTGAATAACGATCTCAAATTCCATTTCTCTAATTATTACTCCTAAGAGTTTCGATTCATCTAATAATTATTTGTAAAAGGATACCTTAAAACGGAAAAAACCTCTTCATTTACCTGGAGGAAGGAACTGAAAGGGCACAGCCTCGTCTACTCAATAAACCTTCTCAGTCTGTAATAGGAAGGACGGAGTAGGAAGAGGCAGTAATTTCAAAATCAGTAAGTAGCCTAGAGATTACAGAGAAGCCACCCAGAGACAGAATGAGGCTTTTCTCAAGTTCATCCATTTCAGCATTTAGTTCTCTCCAGTTTCCTCCCCCCATCTGCAGGACAGGCGGGAATCTCAGGCACCCTCCCGACAAGGGGTGCCAGTGTTAAAAGAGCAGCGTTTTCCACAGGTGATGAGAGGGGAGTGGGGAAGGAGGAAAGCCAACATTTCCTTCTACCTAGGTGCCCAGGCCTCCGGCCCAGCACCCGGAGTCTGGACGCACGGCAGCATCCCAACGGAGGAGTACCACAAGCCCCACCCTCTGGCTGCTGACATTCGATGATTTAGGTTCCAAGTTTCTCACAGCAGCCGTGAGGGGTGCCTCCTGCCTTTGGTACCATAAGTACCAAATCTGCAGATGATTCACTTTTTACAAATAAATAAATAGAGCATATTTAGGATTATCCCTAAAATATCACCCCCAGTCACTGCCTCTAGGCAGACCCTGAGTGGGAAACAAGAGGTGGAGATTACAGTTCACTTCAGCAAACCTAACTGTGCTACACCCACAGAAATCAACCACTACAGACCCTTTAAATAATAATGCTTAATACTTTAGATTTGCCATATTTATTTATTCTTCCTGGAAAAATGACAATTTCCTGAAATCTCTAAGTGGCTAGTTTTACTACCCCTGTGCTTGTAAAACACTTTCATGAATACACTATTAAAATCAATTTTATTTCCCCACCAAGTGCTTTGAATTTTGTAAAATAAATATATGTGTGTTACATGTTCTGGATATACACATACACACATATGTACGTGAGTATACACAAAGAAATGCATTGAGCGTGTGAATGTCATTCTTCAGAAATGTTTTGGTGGGGAAAAAAACATAAGAATCACCTATCCACAGTGAGCCCACCAACAAGTATACCCAAGTATCAATACTTGAACCACAAAAGATACAAATATAGGGGAGACTGTGCCAGAAGCATGTGCGAGAGGTCTCCAGGAGACAGACAACCAGCCACAGCTCTCTTAAAGAGAAGCTCACAAACTAGCTCCCTGAATTCATCAAGATATCAATGGCCTTTTGATTACCAGCCTCTGGTTAACTGACTTAAAAACCAAAGAGAAAACCTTCGGTGTTCCAGGCATAAGGTGGATGAGCTCCCCAGAAGGGTGGAGATCAAACAAGTGATGCAGAACCACCCCCTGCCCCCTCAAGGTTCTGTCTTAGCCTCAGGGAGAAACCTGAGGATACATGATACTTCAGATATGTGAAACCTAAAAAATTAAAAATTAAAAAAAAAAAAAAAAGGAACTCAGGGGAGGGTGAGGGGAATGGGTGAAAACGGTCAAAAGGAACAAACTTCCAGCTATAGAATAAATAAGTCATGGGAATGTAATGTTAAAAAAAAAAAAAGAATTCAGCATACTAAAAATATTAATCCTAGGGAAGGTGATAAAGTAGAATTACCATCATCATTTATAAAGGTACATTAATTGTAGTTTGGGATTATTTTGGTAGAGGCATGCAGGAAAAAGGATAAAAACAAAAAACAAACAAAAAAACAAAAACAAAACCTATACCTACAGGTTAGAGGAAGAGAAGATTCATCCATTAGAAAGAAGTTGGTGTCAAAGAGCAAAACGCTGAAATTCTAGTTTAGCCCAAATCCATAAGTGTTGTATAAAGTAGGTAAGCAATGGTATTGCTGAATATTGAGGAGCTTATTGTATTGAAACAAGGGAGCATATTTATTGCTGCTTCAAATACCCTAAACTCATATGACTAGAAGGACTCTCGAGACATTACTTAAACCCTGTTTCTGTATCCAAGCAAGAGAGGAACCGAGTTACTCCACGCAGACAGCTGTCCACCCATTCTTACAGATCTATTGACTAGGCAGGACTTGATCCCGGCGGAGCAGTGCAGGGACCGACCCAGAACCTCTGTGACGGCCGGAGCACATGCCAACACAGGTGATGAGAAATCGCGGGTCTGTGGGAAACTGACAGAAGGTTCTGAACAGGTCTGGGAGAAGCTAGAGGTCAGTACTCTGGAGCTTGCCCTGGGAGGCAAAGTTCAGTGAACAAAGTATAAAGAAAAAGTAATCAGCCGTTTTAACTCTGGCAAAGAGTTTTGTCATTAACAAGCAGAGAATTTCAACTGGGAGTTTACAGAATTTATCAAAATGAGTCTGTTTACCAATCACCAGCCCTGAGGACATCATGACATTATAGAGTAATTATCCCACTAATGTGGCCAGAGTTGCTGGGTTGGTTCTTTTGGGAGCAGAGGAGGATTGAAAGGGGTAAGAGAAGGTACATGCAGTGTCACTATGCGGCTGGAATCAAGACCAGGGGATGGCTATGAACACAAATGTGTCAGTTAGAGACCACAAGACCATACTTATCAACTCAAAATCACAAGCCAGTTTTTATAGCCCAGAGAGGACAGATATGAAAATCAGGCCCTCCTTCCCTAGCAAACAGAGCAAAACAATGATGCAGACACCCCAATACATCCACCGAACAATGAAACTTGCACCGTACTGACTAGTCAGTAGAGCCTCTTTTGTTGTAACTCACTTTTTTAATAAAGGGAAAAATTCTTCCAAAGTGCTCATCTAGTTCTGAAAACAAAGAACAAGATTATTTGCCTTCAGCATCCCATGCTTAGCCTTTTTAGTGTAGAGAACAGGCAGCTTCCATTAAGGAATTTTGTGGAAAATATGCACCCCACTCAGTTAAAAACAAAACCAAAAATAACTGAGCACGGTGCTCCCTCAACACTGGACTATCCTATTCCTCCAGACCTGGCTTCAAGTTTCACAAAAACCATCCCTAAGCACCCCTTACCCCCGGAGAACTCTTCCTTCTCTGAATAATGAGGGCTCTCTTATACTCCCAGCCAGGCAATTCTGCACCAAATTATATACAATTTTGTACTGTGCGCGTAACAAATGCATTTTCTTCCCCAAATAAGATATATAAATTCCTTGGGAAGAAGGCTCAGCTTTATTCTTCAGTTGTCTGTTCCTGAGCACCCAGGAGACAGCTACCACACACGGCCTGAAGAATCTCCCCTGGGAAGGTGTGACTTGGGCTGAGTGCCTCGGGGCTTTCTCTGGGTGGGCGCTCCCACCCCATCACTTCTCTGGCACCCTGTGACTCTCTCCGGCCTGCTTCCAGTTCACAGCAGCTCATCCTCTACCCCGACCTGCCACACGAGCCGTCACGAGCCCTCGGAGGCTTCCCTGCCTGGCACCCTCCCACTGCCACTCCCAGGAGGCAGAAGTGGCTCACACAAGACCATACAGCTCGGCTGGTGCCCTCATTTAATCAGGCTGCTGCAAATGGTTGACCAAAAACAATAAAGGCATGACTGAGAGACTGTGGGAGTTTAATATAAAAAAATTAATGAAAAAAAAAAGAGGGGAAGGAGAAAGGGTCTACCTTTTAATAGGGCCCTAATTACACAACTCACAGGATCAACCCAAATGAGATGGGAGTTTATTTCGGGGTTTTTTTTTAATTATTGTTTTTTTATATATATATAAATTGCTGCTATGTGTTTTCTTTCCTCTGAGCAATTATGCAGCAAGTACGTAAAGAGGGGAAAAAATATTAATTAAATATAAGGTAATTGTAGAGCTGGCCTTGAGAGAATGAGTCTGAACTCTGGACGATCACAGGCTACTAGGGCTCGAAGACTGCTCAGGGCCTCCCAGAAAAGAAAGAAATAAAAATACAACCAACCAACAAGCAGATGCAGAGTACAGCAGGAGAAGAGCAGTGCGCAGAAACACTAGCAGAGCCAAGGGGCTGCAGGGCTCCAAGTACCCAGAAATCAGTGAGGCTGCCAATTGCCCTGGGCTCATTGCTGGAAAGAATGCCCAGAAGTTTATACAATCATGCCCCAAAAGATGGTCCAGACACTCTTCTGGTGATCAGTAGTTAAATCCGTAGATAAAAATGTAAAAAGAGACTGAGGAATAAAGGACTGAAGAGGACTAGAGTGTTCAGTTTGAACTTTAGTCCGAAGCCAACCACAACTTCGGCCTGAGGGGCACTGAGGCAGGCCGCGCGGGAAACAAGTTCCCTACCTAAGAGGCTGGCAAAGCGAAGGCTCCTCTGGCTTTTACACCACTGAGACGGCAAGGAAGAACCAAGGCAATACCAAAAGAGAGAAATGAAGCCACTAGGGTGTGGTGGGAAGCGAGCTGTACTTGGAAAAAGCAGGTGACATGCAGGACAACAGCACTCCCCTCAAACAGTCCTGGCAGGGCTGGTATCACCCAGGCCTTCCTCCAGCTCAGTCAAATCCAATTTGCCTTCTGCCTTGGAAAGCCTTAGTACAGACTAAAATTCAGACTTGTGCATACCAGCTAAGGGCCTCACGTCATCCCCTCCCACTACTGCCAGAAGGAGAGGGAAGAAAAACAGGTGAAACTACAGGCCCTGCTGAAACAAAAGCTTGGTGGTACATCCCTAAGCTTGCTATCACTATTCAAAGAAAGAAAAAGCTCTAAAAAGTTAAACCTAAAGCTGGCCCCTCCATAAAACTTATCTGGTTTGTACAGAGCAGGTCTTTTTTTTTTTTCTTTTTTTTTTTTTGGCCACACCGTACGGCTTGTGGGATCTTAGTTCCCTGACCAGGTATTGAACCCGGCCCCTCAGCAATGAAAGCACAGAGTCCTAACCAGTGGACCACCAGGGAATTCCCTGTACAGAACAGGTCTTAATACCCAGCCATCAGGATTTGCAGCAGGCCTTGAAATGCAAAATACAATGAAAATGGGGTGGGTGGGCGGGTGGGCAGTGCTCTCACTCAGACCACCAAAGCAAAAGCACTTTGTAAAGAAAATTACCTTCAGTACTTAGTAGGGCTCTTCCCTATCACTAGTATAAGCAGATAATGTTGGAAATGAGTATCACAAACCTAATTACTGACCAGGCAAAAATGGAACTCTCTCCCCTATCTGTTCTTCAAAGGCCACCTGAAGTGCCCTCACCCTGAGGAGCAGAGTGGCTATTTCAGACAATCAAGCAACTACTTGGTCAGGCCCAGCAGCCTCGCTCCAGCTCAGCCTCCAAAGGTTTCAGGCATCCCACTAATTACCACTGATTCAAACAAGTAAAATGGTGCATCACCACACCTGGGGTGGATGCTTTCCGTTCCAGAAAAGACCAGGCTTTACTAAGGGGAGATCTCGCTAATCCCTGAGTGCCAGAAGAGGAATCAGAAGTCAGAGGTCACTCGCCGGCTGTCTCCACAGAGCACCTACTCCTAAAGGGGCACTACTGATGCAAAACTATAGGAGCTTAAGGTTTCTTGAAACTCAGTATTTTAATTATTAGAAAATTATACTATATATCATGGTTTCTTACCAGCGGCTCTCGAGGCGCCACATTTTCACTTCCTGGAGTAGAGCTTGGCTGCAAAGAAAAATAAAAACAAAAGTAAGATCGCAGTGCCACCCAATGGACATCAAAAAAACCAAAGGTGTGCCATTCTCGAGCAACACACACAAACAACTACTTCTCATATTTCTCACCAGTTTTCCATACTGCAGTGCTCTGTGGTGGGTTACCTGTAAGAAGCAGCCCGAAGAGCCTGAATTTGCCAGTGAACACGAAGAGACTGTTTCTGGGTTGACTGTCACGGCACCTCAAGAAGGCTGCATTTAGCTTAGGAGGGCCCCGGCTGCTGAGCAGCAGAGGCTGGGGACCATCACAAAATCCGCAGCAATAGGAAAAGTCCACAGAAGGCTTTAAGTGAAAGCCAAACTTTTCCTTTTGCCATGTCTCCCCACCACTGACCAGCGAGAGCAGAGCAAAAGTGGAGAACCAGATTCAGCCACAAGGGGGCCCCGGTTGCCCACACTCAGCATTTTCTCTGGGCATCTATTTGGAGCCAAGGAAGCAGCAAACTATGGACACTGGTTCCTATTTATCACCTGTCACTAAGGATACCAATCCCCAGTAGTAAAGAAAGCCGAGTTTAAATCCTTTTTGTAAATAAGCTAGTGACAAGCTGACAGATAAACAGAGCAACCCAAAGCCAGGCAGCATGTGGCCCACTCGCCTGGCCCTAGTCTGTTTCCTTCTCTGGCTCTCTCCCCTCACCCTCGCACTTACCTTCAACCCTTGGCTGATCTGGCCAAAATTCAGAGAAAGGGAGAGATAGAGACAGAGACAGACAGACTGGGAGGAAACCTACAAATCTCCAAAAGAAGGAAACAAGCAGCTTGAGAGAGTTATGATTAGTTTACTGTTACTGATGTTCAAACCAATTTCCAATTATCTACAGATAATATCCAGACAAATGAGCTAATCTGTGGGTCTCAGGAGCCAGCCTCCAAACTCCTCCCAGCTAGTCAGATGGCAAGTGCCAAGCCTCCTGGGAAAAAGAATAGAAGGTGGAAGAGGAAAAAGTCCAGTCCACAGAGGGTCCCCAAAGATTTCCGCATGCCCAGTTGCTACCACACAGTGGGCACAGGGCACAGTGGCAAGGCCTCTGCTGGAAGGACTCTATCTTCTCATCCAAAGTCCTTTCTCAAGAGTCCCTTCTTCTGCCAGGACAAGAAGGTCAGCCAGCATGAAACTAACTAGAAAGTGTAGAAACTAACTAGAAAGTCTCAGAGAACCTGAGCATGCTTTCCCTTCCTCTCTCCCCCACTGTCCCTCCTTCCTAAGGCTCCAGGCATCAATAAGCTCATGCGTTCAGATCTCTAGCCCAGACCCCTCTGAGTTCTACACCCAACTGCCTTCCTGCCTCCTCTTGGACTTAACAAATCCCATAACAGATTCATAATCCTCTCCCTCCGCCACATGTGTATGCTTCCACTGTTCTCTGTCTGGGTGAATGTCACAACCTTCCACCAAAATACGCAAACTAGAATCCAAAAGGCCATCCCTGACAGCTCTTCCCCTCACTTGCCAGAGCAAGTCCTGCCAATACGCCTTCCTAAATGTCCATGGAATCAATCATCCACTTCTCTCCATTTCTTCTGCCATCACTTAGGTCCAAGCTTCCAAAATCTCCTGCCTGGACCACTGCAACAGCCTTCTAATCAGCTCACGCACATCCACGGCTGGCTCTCTTCTAATTCATTTTCCACACAGCAAACAGACTATCACTTCAAAACGATAATCTGATCTAATCCACCGACCCGCCCCAGGAAACACCAACAACGCTGATACAGAAAAGCCTTCCCAGCTTGGTCATGCGTCTCCTCTGACTACATATCAGGTCTGCGTGGCACCACGTACCCCAGCTCTGCGCAGAACAGACATACTGGCCTTTGCTTCCTCTGTCAGTGGGACTTTGCACCAGGTATTCCCTCCCTTCCCTCTGACAATCTGATTCATCCTTCAGATTTCAGTTAAGTCACTTCTTTGGGGAAGCATTCCTTCTCTGACAGCCATGACACGATCAAATCTCCCTAATATACCCTCACACCGTATACCTCTCCTTCAAGGACTGGGCAGAACTGCAACTTTAAGTGTGTGATATCCGACTGATGTCTGTGTCCCTCGCCAGATTATAAACCCACATGGGCAGAAACTGTCTGTGTTTGCTCATCACTGTATACCTGGGGCCTAGGACAGTATCAGGCATAGATTAGGCATTCCATAGATATTTGCTGAATGAATGAATGGGCAATAAAGAGCAGAACAGATTTGGTTTGAATGGGTTATATAAAGTTCATTACCTTCCTGAGGGCTTCCTTCACTCCATTTGGTAAATACTAAGTGCTAACATTTATTTAGCTCCTTCTTCATTTCATTCTCATAATAAATGTATGAAATTATTGCTGATGAGGAAACTGAGGCAAGGGAAGTTAAATAACTTGCCCACGATGACTCAGGTAGTAACTGGTACTAAGATGATTTGAGCCCTTCTACTTAATCAAAATAATCGAGTTTTGTTTAGACTACATTTTATTAAGCAACAACCTTAATGCAACTCCATAAATAATAATGTAGGTTATTTGACTAGATGAAACAAACTAACACAAACAGCTTTAATATTTAGGAAGCCTGATTCTGAGTTAAACCAAAACTTTCTTCCTGAGATACAACTAATCACTGAGGCATTATCTCCAAGGAACTTCCCTTAAAATTAGTTCATCCCCTGAATAGCTAATGTTTGCCAGAGGAAACACTTTAAGCAATATACAGTACCAAGTAAGTCTCTTTCATCGTATACCCTTCTGTAGCTTTCTAAACTGTGAGCCATGTAAATATATTCTGCTTTAAAAAATTAAATACTAAAAAAATTTAAAAGGAAGCTTCCCTTTCATCCCAACAGCCTCCACTTCCTTGGGGACACAGCACTTATGCTGGCTCCTTATATATTCTTCCAGGGATATTCAAGGCGTATAAGAAGCACACATGTGTGTGCATATCCCCACCATGGAATTTAAACAGCAACACTCTCCAAATTCTTCAAACCTCGGCTTCACAGAGCCTTCTGGGGTCTCAGCACACCAAAGCCCAACCTCCAAACTCAATCTCGGAGGCTGCTTAGAAAGGAACAAGCATTTCCTCACCCGTATTCCAACTCACGGTACTGTCTGAGGTCGGTCAGACCTTACCAGTGAACTCACAGAGGACTTCTCGCCAATCTGGGAATTGCCCAATATGATTACATTCTAGATGATTCGCCAGCTCATGTTGAAATATCTGTAATCTAAAATGGACCATCCCCATCTCCTGTCTGTGTCCTTTAGAAAACTATTTCTTGATGACCAAGACAGCCTTCATTCCTCTTTACTGCTCTGCATGTTGACTTCCTTGATAATACCATCTGAAATTCTTCATTATATAACTAGTTTATTATCTGTCTATCCTTTAAGTTCCTTGAAGGCAGGCACTTTACCACCTTAGTGAAGGCAGATCTTTAGCACTTAGAATGTCACTTGTACTCAATAAATATGGGCTTAATTTTTTTAATGAAAAAAATTAAACCAAAGGAACCACTTTATATACATAAGCCAAAATGAAGCAAGCAAAGGACCACAGCAGTGTCTTTCCCTGGAACATTTCATCTACAACAAACCACAAATCTGGCCACTCTCAAAGCAATGTCACGACCCAACGGTTCTCAACCCTGGGGCACAATCACCCCCACAGGGGCATTTAAAAATGTGTGGAGGTGTTTCTGGCTGTCACAGTGACCAGGGAGTCCCATCGGCATTTAGAGGGCAGAGGCTTGGGAGGCTAAATGTCCTGCAATGGACACAATGAAGAACTATTCCATGCAAACACCAACAGGACCCCTGGGAGAATCCTGACCATTCCGCTTCCTCATGAGGAGGAGGAAGACAGACTCCCATCTTTTACATGATGCTGCTTCAAAAGAGGGCAAAGGCCTGAGCGGGCAACTGCTTGTCAGAAGCTGAAGTAAGCTCACACAGGTCCATGAGTCTCACCAGGCCAGCTTTTGGGAAAGTCCAACACTTCTCAAACACCTGCCCCTACATCGACCCCCTTTTAAGTGGTCAAGTCTATTTTCCAGCCTGAAACAAATCCCTACAAATTAAATTCCAACTTAATCCTGAAAAATCTTGACAGGCCGGTTTATGGTTTTAAAAATAATAATAGTAATGGTAAGGTTTAGAAATCACCAGCTGAGGAAGAAGTAGTAGGCTCTAAGGCAATCCGCAGTCAGGATCCTCAGGGGGCGGAATGCAGAGAGCAGGCAGGAAGAAGAGAAAAAGCATCAGAATGCTTTAAAAAACAAACAGGCAAACAAAAAAAGGCCACAGTGGCAGGGAGAGAAATGCGTCAATTTGGTAGAGACAAAAGGCGCTCTCACTCCTGCTGTCCAGGCACTGACCTTCCCCAGCCAGGAGGTGTGCCCACGTGCTGACCTTGATGCCCAGCAAAGGTCAACTGCACACACAGCTCAGATCTGAGCAACCAGAAAAACACTCAGTTCTAGGAGCGCTCATCCTACACCTGCCAGCGACCGTGTAGCTCTGGGTATGTCCTAGGCAATATATGGCCTATACAGTTCTTTGCTGGGAAGAATAAGATTCAATTCAACAAATGTTGTTGGAGAGGCACTGGTATAGTGGAAAGTGCATGACCTTTGGCATTAATAACTGAGGGGCTGTGGGTATACTGGTCAAGCTCTCTGAACCTCAGTTCCTCATCCACGGGAATAATGGGAATAATACCAACACCCCACATGCAGGATGAGATGAGGATCATGAAAGTTATATCATTATTCTGCTCAAAATGAACCAATAGAGTCGGCCCTATGATGAAGTAATAGGGACCAGGTTTACCCTCCCACTGTAAACAACTAGAAAACTAAACAAAATAAATGACACCACTCTTTGTAGACACTGGACAGCAAGCAATACAGGACTTTGATTCCTGACAGAACAGAAACAAATGATAGGAGCCCTAAGACCACCCTGGCCTCTGCCAGGTTTTTGCACATTTCAGACCAAAGAGCCAGGGCGGGGGCAGTGGTGGGAGGGGGGAATCCCAGCAGATCACAGCAACAGATTGAGGAAACAGACGAGTTCAGGGAGGCTAAGTCAGCTGAAAGGTGCAGGACAGAGTTCCAGAGAGGAGGGAGCTTTGCAGAAAGGGAGCTCCAGAAATCTGCACAGAGGTTTCCTTAAGTCTGTACTGAATATTAAAATTTGTACATGCATAGAATGACACTCTACAAGATTGAAAAAAGATTGATAAAGAAGCTGCAAGCTGAACAGTTCCCAGAACCTTCATAGGTCTCACAAGTCCCAAGCACCAGAGTGGAGCATCCTCCCTGCTTGATCAGGGCATTCAGTAGAGACCTGGAAGGGCCACATCTTTGGTGGGGGGTGGTCAGATCACCCCTAGCATAAAAACGACCCTAGATCAGGACTTGAAAGAATCAGAATGAACCAAAAGTAACTTAATCACCCACCAGAACAAAACTCAACACTTTTTAAAGTAAGATCGCAATCCAGACCCTCAATGATGTAAAATTCACAGCACCCAGCACCTAATGAAAAATCTCAACGTGTCAAGAAGCAGGAAACTGTGACCTATAATAATAAGAAAAATTAGAATAATTAGCAAACAAGAGCATTAAGACAGGTGTCATAACTTTATTCAAGAATTTAACGCATTTAAAAAATACAAATATCAAATTATGTTGTACACCTGAAATTAACATAATGTGGTATGTCAAGTAAACCTCAATAAATAAAAAAGAATTTAAAGGAAAACATGATCATAGTAAGGAGAGAAATGTGAGGTATAAAAAGAAAGTAGAACTTCCAGAGATGAAAAAACATATCTGAAATAAAAATTTCACTGAATGGTAATGACAATAGGTAAGACTGCAGAAAAAAAAAGTAAGTGCACTTGAAAACATAGGAACAGAAACTGAGCAAAATGAAGGACAGAGAGGGGGAAAAAAGACCAAAAAAAGAAAAATATTTGAAGAAATAATGGCTGAAAAATTTCCAAGTTTGATGAAAACTACAAACTCACAGATCCAAGAAGCTCAACATACTCCAAGCAGAACAAACACAAAAGCGACTAAGGTACACCATAATCAAATGCTAAAAATTCATGAAAAGGGGAAAATCCTATAAGTAGCCAGAAAAATATTAAGAATGACTTCAGACTTCTGATCAGCAACTGGGCAAGCCAAAAAAAATACAATGGAACAGTATCTTTAGCTCTTCCTTGGCGCTGCTTACAGAGGTGGCAGCCACCATGGCCGCCCTCAAACCCCTCATGAAGCTCAAGATTGTCAAAAAGACCAAGAAGTTCAACCCACACCAGTCAGACCGATATGTCAAAATTAAGTGGAACTGGCAGAAATCCAGAGGCACTGACAACAGGGTGCACAGGAAATTCAAGGGCCAGATCTTGATGCCCAACATTGGTTATGGGAGCAACAAGAAAACAAAGCTCATGCTGCCCAGTGGCTTCCGGAAGCTCCTGGTCCACAACTTCAAGGAGCTTGAAGGGCTGCTGATGTGAAACAAATCTTACTGTGCTGAGATTACTCCAAGAACTCAAAGCCACTGTGGAAAGAGCAGCCCCGCTGGCCATCAGAGTCGCCAATCCCAACGCCAGGCTGCACAGCAAAAAAAATGAATAGACAGGTCATGTGCACATTGCGTTTGTGTTTAAAAAAAAAAAAAAAACATTAAAAACTCAGCCATCTGAGATTAAAAAAAAAAAATAGTATCTTTAAAATGCCCACAGAGGGCGGGGTGGGGGGGGAGATACAACATGACTCTCAACCTAGAATTCTATATCCAATGAAAATATCTTTCAAAAATGAATACAAATTAAAGATTTTTTCAAAAGGAAAATAAAAAAGCTAGAATTTGTCAACAGTATACTTGTACCACAAGAAATGTTAAAACACTCCAATTAAAAGGCAGAGGACTTCCCTGGTGGCGCAGTGGTTGAGAGTCCGCCTGCCGATGCAGGGGACACGGGTTTGTGCCCCGGTCCGGGAAGATCCCAGATGCCACGGAGCAACTAA
>NW_021145707.1:0-18499 GCF_002837175.3 Physeter macrocephalus | reverse complement strand
CGCGTACCGCAAAAAAAAAAAAAAAAAAAAAAAAGAAAAAAAAAAGAAAACTTATTTAAAAAAAAAAAAAGGCAGAGATTGTCAGACTGGGTGGGGAGAAAATGCAAGATGGAGCTATATATTGCCGACAAGAAACCCATTTTAAACAAAAAGACACACATAGCTAAAAAGCCAAAGGATGGAAAATGATATACCATGCAAACACTAATCATAAAAAAGCTGTAGTGGCAATATTAATCTCAGGCAACTTCAAACTAAAAGATATTGCCAATGATAAACAAGGACATTTCCAAAATAAAGGAGTCAATCAAGAAGACATAATAATCCTGTATAACTATGCACACGTAATAGTTTCAAAACACATAAAGTAAATCAGACCGAATTTAAAAGATAAAAACACAAATCCATAGTTATAGTTGGGGACTTAAATAATCTTCTCACCTTAATCATAAAGTCAGTAAGGATATAGAAGACCTAAATAATACTATCAACCAACATGGTCTAATAACATTCGCAGAACACTTCACCCAACAGCAGCAAAATATACATTACAGTTGACCCTTGAACAAGGGAGTGAGGGGGAGCAACCCACACACAGTCAAAAATCCACATATAACTTTACAGTTGACCCTCCATATCCAAGGTTCCCCATCCACAGACTCAACCAATTGCAAATAGTGTAGTAATGAAGAATGTATTTATTAAAGAAGCTTTTAAGTGGACCTGCACAGTTCAAACCTATATTGTTCAACGGTAAAATGTATTTTTGAGCTCATAAGGAAAATTCATCAAGACAGACCATAAAATAAATTTACAAGACTTGAAATCATATAGAAAATGTTCTCTGATCACAACAGGATTAAACTAGAAATCACAGAAAAAAATACGGAAAATTTTCAAATGTTTGGAAATTAAACAGACTTCTAAATAATCTATGGGTCAAAGAAGAAATTACAGGGGAAGTAAGAAAATATTCTGAACTGAATGACAATGAAAACACAACACATCTAAATTTGTGGAATGCAATGAAAGCCGTGCTTAGAAGGAAGTTTACAGTTTTAGTTAGTGACTTTAGAAAAGAAGCTAGAAAAATAAGAACAAATGAAACCCAAAGTAAATAGTAAGAAATAAATTTAAAACTTACAAACAACAGAGGAAAATCAATGAAATAAAAACTGATGTTCTGAAGAATACTGAAATTGATAAATCTGTATGCAGACTGATCAATTAAAAGACATTAATTTCCAATATTAGGAATGAAAAAGGGGAAATCTCTGCGTATTTTATATACATTTAAAAGATAAGGGAGGGACTTCCCTGGTGGCGCAGTGGTTAAGAATCCGCCTGCCGGGCTTCCCTGGTGGCGCAGTGGTTGAGAGTCCTCCTGCTGATGCAGGGGACACGGGTTCATGCCCCGGTCTGGGAAGATCCCACATACGCGGAGCGGCTAGGCCCGTGAGACATGGCCGCTGAGCCTGCGCGTCCGGAGCCTGTGCTCCGCAAAGGGAGAGGCCACCACAGCAGTGAGAGGCCCGCATACCCACCCCCACCAAAAAAAAGAATCCGCCTGCCAATGCAGGGGACACGGGTTCAAGCCCTAGACCAGGAACATCCCACATGCCACAGAGCAACTAAGCCTGTGCGCCACAACTACTGAGCCTGCACTCTAGAGCCCATGAGCCACAACTACTGAGCCCATGTGCCTCAACTACTGAAGCTTGCACACCTAGAGCCTGCAACAAAGAGAAACCACCCCAATGAGAAGCCCGCACACAGCAACAAAGAGTAGCCCCTGCTCATTGCAACTAGAGAGAAAGCCCACGTGCAGCAACGAAGACCCAACGCAGCCATAAGATAAATAAATAAAATTTTTTTTAAAAAAGATAAGGGAATATTATGAAAAACCTTACAAACAAATTTGACAACTGCAAATGACTGAAAATTCCTTGAGACACAATATGCCAAAGCTGACCCTAGGAAAAAAACAGAAAAGCTTAATAGCCTTATATCTGTTTTAAACATACATAATTAATAATTTAAAACATAATTTTAAAATATTTAATTTAAAAAGAAATTAAGGGACTTCCCTGGAGATCTAGTCAGTATGACTCCATGCTCCCAATGAAGGGGGCCCAGGTTCAATCCCTGGCCGGGGAACTAGATCCTGCATGCGTGCCGCAACTAAGAAGTCCACATGCTGTAACTAAGACCTGGCACAGCCAAAATAAATAAATAAATAATAAAAAGAAATTAAGTTTACAACTAAAATTTCAAAAGAACACTCTAGGCCCAGGTGGCTTCACTGGTGAATTCTATCAAACATTTAAGAAAAAAATAATAGCAGTCTTATAATAAACTATTTCAGAAAGTACAATAGAAAAAAAAGGCCGGGGGGTGGGGGCTCCCTGGTGGCTAGGATTCTGGGCTTTCACTGCCGTGGCCTGGGTTCAATCCCCGGTTTGGGAACTGAGATCTTGTAAGACGCGTGGCACAGCCAAAAAAAAGGTAAAAATTCCCAATTCATTCTGATAGGCCAGCATTACCCTGACAACAAAACTAAACATAGATTTCACACACGCACACACACAAACTATAAATCAATATCCCTCATAAACATAAATGTGAAAATCCTTAACAAAATATTGCCAAATCAAATCCAGCATTATATATCAATAAAAAGGGTAATACATCATGACCAAGTGGAATTTATCCAACAAATGCAAGAGTGGTTTAACATTTGAAAAATCAATCAATGTAAATCACATATTAACAGAATAAAGGAGGAAAACAATAGAATCAACTCGACAGACAGCACAATGAGCACCTGACAACATTCAAAACACATATGATTAAGAAAAAAACTAAGCAAATTAAAAATAAAAATTGAATCCCCTCTACTAGATAAAGGGGACCTTCAAAAAAACCTGTGGCTGGGACTTTCCTGGTGGTGCAGTGGTTAAGAATCCGCCTGCCAATTCAGGGGACATGGGTTTGATCCCTGGTCTGGGAAAAGCCCACATGCCGAGGAGCAACTAAGCCCGTGTGCCACAGCTATGGGGCCTGAGCTCTAGAGCCCGCGTGCCGCAACTACTGAGCCCACATGCTGCGACTACTGAATCCCGTGTGCCTAGAGTCCATGCTCCACAACAAGAGAAGCTATTGCAATGAGAAGCCTGGGCACCACAACGAAGAGTAGCCCCGGCTCACCACAGCTAGATAAAGCCCGCGCACAGCAATGAAGACCCAACACAGCCAAAAATAAAAAATTTTTAAATTTAGAAATTAAAAAACCTATAGCTAACATCATATTTAAACATGAAAGATTGAGTGCATTTTCCCTAAGATCAGGAATAAGGCAAGAATGTCTAATCCCAATACTTCTTTTAACATTGTACTAAAAGTCCTGCACAGTGCAATAAAGCAAGAAAAAAAAGGGCATACAAATTGGAAAGCAAGAAGTAAAGCTGTCTTTACTTGCAGATGACAGAATCATCTACAGAGAAATAAGGAATCTACCCAAAAAACTATTAGAATTACAACTGAGCTTAACAAGGCTGCAGATATACGGCCAACACACAAACTCAATTTTATTTCTATATACTAGCACTAAACAATTAAAAATGAAATTTAAACATAAAACCCATAAATACAAAAAAATGAAATATTTAGAGAGAAATTTAACAGAATGTGTACATGATCTACATACTTAAAACTATAAAACACTACTGAGGAAAAGCAAAGACCTAAATGGAGACATATATAATTTTAAGGAATTAGAGGATCAATACTGTAAAGATGTCAATTCTCCCTGAAAATGATCTATAGATTCCACACAATCCCAGTAAAAATCCCAGCAAGCTTTTTTGTAAGAACTGATAAACTGATTCTAAAATTTATATAGAGATGCAATGGACCAAAGCTAAAACAATTTTGAAAAAGAATAAAGTCAGAACACTTTACACTACCTGATTTCAAGATTTACTATAAAGCTACAGCATTCAAGACAGTACGATTGACCCTTGAACAACACAGTGGTTGGGGGGCTGACCCTCCACATAGTCAAAAACCCACATATAACTTTACAGTTAGCCCTCCACATCTATGGATTCAACCAACCATGAATTGTGTAGTACTGTAATATGTATTTATTGAAAAAGAAATCCAAGTATAAGTGGACCCAGGCAGTTCAAATTCCTGTTGTTCAAGAGTCAACTGTATTTCCTTCACATTAGGAGAAACACAGATAAATGGAACAGAAGAGAGTCCAAAAATTAACCTATTATATACAATTTTTTTACTTTTGACAAAGATGGCAAGATAGTCAATGGAGAAAGGGTAATCTGTTCAACAAATGATGCTGGAACAACTGATATCCATATGGGGAAAAAAAAAATTAACCTCAGCCTTTACCAATAAGCACATGAAAAGAGCTGCTTAATGTTATTTGTCGTCACAGAAATGCAAATTAAAACCACAGTGAAATACCGCTACATACTCACTAGAATGGCTAAAATTAAAACAGACAGACAATACCAAGTGTTGATATGGATGTGGGGCAACTGGAATGCTCATACACTGCTGGTGGAATGAAAAACAGTACAACTTTGCAAAACACATAAGCAATTTATTATAGAACTAAACATACACTTAGCATGTGACCCAGTAAATACACTCATAGGTATTTACCAAGAAAAATGAAAACATATGTCTTCACAAACACACTTGAATATTTATAGTAGCCCCAAACTAGAACCAATCATGTGGGGAAAAGACTCTAAGGTGACTGCCATGATCCCCACCTCCTGGTATTCATGCCCTTGTGTTGTCCCCTTGAGTGTGGGCAGGAACTATGACTTGCTTCTGGCCAACAGAGTACGGTAACAGTGACAGAATGCATGTAATTACATGCATGTGGTTACAATATCTAAGACTGTAATGTCCACTTGCCTTTGAGGAAGCAAGTGGCTATCCTGGGAAGACCCATGTGGCAAGAAACTGAGGGTGGCTCCTGGGTGACAGCCAGTCACAAAGAGAGGTCCTCAGTCTGAAGTCCATAAGGAACTAAATGCTGTCAATAACCACATGAGCTAGGAAGCAGATCCTTCCCCAGTCAGGACTCCGATGAGATAACAGCCCTGGCAGACACCTTGACTGCTGCCTTGTGAGACTCAGCTGAACTGTGTCCTGACTCCTGACCCACAGACACTGTGACACAATAAACATGTGCTGTGTTAAGCTGCTAAATTTATAATAACACTTTTACGCAATAGGTAATTAATATAACCCAAATCCACCAAGTGATGAACAGATCAACAAACTGTGGTATAGCTATACAATGGAATACTACCCACTAATAAAAAGTAATGAATTACTGAGACATACAATATAAATTTCACAAACATTATTATGAGCAAAAGTGAGACACAAAAGAATATTTACATTATGAATACATTCTTATGTAATCCTAGGAGAGACGAATATAATCTATAGTGATAAAAAGCAGTTCAGATTTCCTGAGGCCAAAGGCTAGGATTTACTGGGAAGCAAGGTAAGGGAACACTCAGGAATACTGGAATTGTTTTGATGTTGATTGTGGTGGTGGTTACACGGGTATATACATTTGTCGAAACTGACCACAACACACCTATTGGAATTCTACAGTAAAGGTTTTGACCACAAAGACTTGGTCACTCAAAAAGCTATTAATCTATGGATTTTAAATTAGGATAGGGGCAACTTTGGGGGATTGGCTAGTAATGGGAGGGATGCCAAGGAGGCTTCTGAGGTCCCAGTAACGCTTGATTTCTTGATCTGAGTACTGGTTACACAAGTGTGTGCTCACTCCGTGAAAATTCACCAAGCTGGACACATAATTGGTGTACTTTCTGGGTGTATGTTAAACACCAGTAAAAAGTTTAAAAAAAATTTTAAAGGCTAGGGAGTCATTCTAAATTAAAGCATACTAAAGAGACAAATCAATGCACTCCCTATTTCTTCATCGGATCCTGATTTTTTTTTTAATTGGAGAATTCTGAATGTGGTCTGTATTAGTAAATAATATTTTATCAATACCAAACTTCTTGTGTAATAATGGTATTATGGTTATGTAGGAGAATAACCTTATTCTTATGAGAGACAAGAAGAAGTGTTCTAGGATGAAATATGATGTCTGTAACTTACTATCAAATCCTTCAAAAATATATATATATATATAAAGAGGCTGAGATAAAGCTAATTCAGCAAAATGTAAACAGTGTATCTTGGTGAAGTTTTTATGGGAGTTTTACAGGAGTTCTCTGTATTATTCTTTCAACTTTCCTATAGGTTAAAAACTTTTCAAAATAAAGAGTGAGGGGAAAAATATCTTATTTGAACTACTGTTATTCAAGAGTTCAATAATCTTCCAAAACTGCGTACAGAGACTTGGAGAAGGAAACCAACATTCACTGAGCACTTAATATGCACCACACACTCTTCACATCTGTGACTTCAGTCAACCCTCAAATGGGATTATTATTACTCCCATTTTACAGAGAAGAAAACTGAGGTTCAGAGAGGTAGAGTGACAAGTCCAATAATAAGTGAGTGCTGGTGTTCAAACCAAAGTCTGTCAGGATACAAGGCCATGCTCTTCCACTCCGTAACATCTTTGCTGTACTCTACTCCCTTCCCTGCCTCTGTGTTTTCTCAGTCCAAAATTTATTATATCCAGTGAACCTGAACAGATTAGAAATGTATGTTCCATAATAATTCTCAATATTCAACAACCATTAAACAATCAGACTGAACCATGCTTCTGCCCTTCACTAAAGACAGAAAAACTGATGGGAAAGTACAAAAATAGGGATGACATTTCCCGTTCCTATGGGCCATAACATGTACAGACTAGAAGGGACTTTGATAAGAGATTAGCCATACAAAACCGAGTAATGTGGAGTAAACAGGATAAGCAATAAATGCAATTCCAACAAACTGTTTTGAAGACAGCCTAAAAAGACTACACCATTATGAAAAAGAAAGTATATCACTGAAATCTAAAAGGCACAAAGGACAGCTAGGATAAACACCAGCATTCAGCGTGTTCCTTTAAATTTCAAGGAAATTACTTCCGAGCAAATAAAAAACCAACCTTAGTGGACTGGTGGTCAACATATGAAATTTCATATCCCAAAAAATGTTTTAATAGGGATTGAGAAAAGGCTTAGATGGTTTGTAAGTGAAACTCCAGAGTTTACTGAATGGAATAATAATAGGTAACACACTGCACTGTTCTAAAATAAGTTAATTCATTTAATCCTCAGAGCAATGCTATGAGATAGGCACTAGTATTACTCCTATTTAACAGATGGGGAAACTAAGGCCAGAGAAGTTAAGTAACTTGTCCAAGATCACACAGCTGGTAAGTAGTGGGGCTAGGATTCTAGCCCAGTGGGGATGGCTTCAGAGTCCATACTTTTAACCACTGCTCTACACTGCCTTTCAAAGAAAGAAATTGTTGGTTATTTACCCTTAATCTTTCAAAATGAGAGACTGATGCCACACGGCCAACTAACAAACTTTCCATGAGAGACAGAATACTGCCTCAGTCCCACAGGTGTGATGCGTTCTTCTCAGACACAAACCACGTTTGGAGGAAATACACAAACAGTTCATTCAGTTCCACTCCGCTTTACTGGAGAAATGGGAAACCCGCTGATCAGGACTAGAAAATGAAATAAGAAGCAACTGCTAAAGAGAGTTGGTTTACTTTAAATGTGTGCATCTGGGGCTTCCCTGGTGGTGCAGTGGATAAGAATCTGCCTGCCAATGCAGGGGACAAAGGTTTGATCCCTGGCCCGGGAAGATGCCCCATGCCGCGAAGCAACTAAGCCCATGCGCCACAATACTGAGCCTGCGCTCTAGAGCCCGTGTGCCACAACTGCTGAAGCCCGCGCGCCTAGAGCCCGTGCTCCGCAAGAAGAGAAGCCACCGCAATGAGAAGCCCGCTCACCGCAACGAAGAGTAGCCCCCGCTTGCCGCACTACAGAAAGACTGCGCGCAGCAACTAAGACCCAACACAGCCAAAAATAAAACTTTTTTTAAAAAAATTTTTTTAAAGTGTGCATTTGCAGCTTATTGTCAGTGACAGAAGTTGGCGTGAAGCACTCAAGTTTTTTCTCAAGCTGCCAGCATCTTCTGATGCAATCCCATCTCTCAGCTTTGGAAAGGAGGGCAAAGAAGCAGCAGAGTTGAAAACCAAACAAGTGCTGGCCCAGCCCCCTTAAGGAACCTAGATCCCTTGCACGTGTACAGAGAGGACAATTTCCAGAACCAAAGGAATCCCTGGGCACTAAAAAGGCTCCGAGTGGCAGAATTTTTAGTAACCTTCACAGCACTGGCAAATTACATGCGCTGGCATCGTTTAATCCCAGCCTATGGGCATTCCTAACATGTAACAGCTCAGAGGAACCTAGATTCTGAGAAGCCTCAGCATTTCAGCACGCTAAGCGGGTTAAAAAAGGAAAGGAGGGACCACCCCCCCCCCACCAGGACACTCTCCACACTCCAGAATTTCCGACAGTGAGAAGACCAGAATCAGCCCTAGTTATTGCTCACGTTTTACAATCTGGACATCTCTCTGAATCATTCACTCTGCTAACGGAAGCTGGTCTGGGGAACGCACAACTCCTCTATGTGCAATGCCTGTAATAGAATTATCATGAAGAATTTAAGAGTAATAAGAAACACTACGCCGTATTCTTCCAAGGAAGGAACTAAAATACCAGGAGGCCACTGAGAAGTCCACAGGTGTTTCAAGCAGGTGAGAGATGAGTGATGAGGTCCGGGTTGAAACCATTTTCTTCCTCCTCTGTCTAATCCTAACTGAACTTAAACATGTAGGGCTAACTAGTGGACTCACACACAGCCGGGTTCAAATCCAGGCTTAATCCGGCAAATGATTTGGGGCACGCTACAGACCCTGCAAAATGGCGGTTAATAGCCCGTACTTCATAAAGGTTGTAATGAGCATTAAACGAGATAATAAGCGTAATTTGTCCTCCGCATGACGGCACACACTCCGTAATTGTAAGGTACCGCTTACCCCATCCTCCCCACCTCAGCCCACCCCACCTTTGGACTACAAACGCCTACAGAGGCCTTAGCATCCACTGCTTCCTGACAGCAGACGTACAGGCAGAAGCACGGGTCCTCAAGGTCCCCCGACTGGAGTGGGATTTGGCTGAGTCTGTAGCTGAAAAGCTAGAGCCCGTGGCCAAGAAAACCTAACTCTGAGCAGCAAAGACGGATCACCAGCCAAAAGCTCGGTGGCGTCGGTTGATTACAGTGAGTCCCCTTCATACCAACGCACTGAGAGGGTCCAAGTACATTTCCCCCCCTCCAACTTGTCAGGGGAAGCGCAAAGGTGACTAAAGACGAAGAGGCTGGCAGCGGGGCCACCCAGAAGGCTGAGGCTTCGAGAGAGAGGGAACCCTGATGGAGTAAGGCCCATCCCGAGAGGGAAGGGCCGGGAACGATCCAGCCTCTCACCCCTCTCCTCAAGCAGGGGCCCTCGCAGCTCAAGCCTGGGGGGCTTCTCAAGGGTCCCGCCACCGACCTGGCCAAGCAGAAGTGGGACCCGAGGGATCGGCATGCGGGAAGTGGGGGCCCTCGGGCGCCCCCGGGCCCCTGCTCGGGAATGTGGTCAAGGAGGGGTCACGCGGGGAGAGGCCGGGCGGCGAGGACCTGGGGAGGGGCGGGGCCCCGGAGAGGGCAAGAGGTCGGAGCCCCCGGCTTCCGAGGCTTAGGGTCCCCACCGGGCTCCCAGCCACCCGCCAAGCGCCCCCTCCAGCGGTGTCCCCGCCAGTACGGCGGAACAGTCCCACTCCCCTTACCTGGCTCGGCTGTTCTGCCTGCTCTGAGGACGCCATCTTTCTGAGGCCTGACTAGTCTATCGCCGCTGGGCGAGGCTTCTCCCAAGCGCCCTCGCTCTCGCTCTCTCGCCCAGACTAAAGTAGCCGGAACTGAGCTGTCGATGGGGGACACCCGAGGAGAGGGGAACTCCCACCTCCCCCACACCGCTCACTGTTAACATTAGGTCTCTGCTTTCCAGCAAGAACGATGCCTGTCCTTTTTGCTTTCTTATATGTATATTATACTTATTGAATTAAATCTCTGCCCATCTTCACAGTGCCTTGGGCACATGTAGGGACACCCTAAGTATTTAATAAATGAATGAATGTGAAGAAACCTGGAAATTAATTAATTAATTAACTGATGGTTCAGTTGAGTGCCTACCATTTGCCAGGCACTTTGGTAGCCGCGAGAAATAAAAAGATCCAAGAGTCAACCCCTGCTCTCAAGTCTAGGCCAAATACACACACACACACACACACACACACACACACACACACACACGCAATTACATCTTGGAGCTAGGAGTCTGATAACGGTATGCAGGTCTATTAGGAGAACTCAGAATCGGGGGCTTTTTGGAGAGGAGAGGCTTCTACGAACCGTTATGACTTTATTGCTGTTGAGTTGTTAGATTTTAAGCTAATTGTGAAATTATACGAAAGGGTTGCATACATTAGAACTATCAGTCAGTTACATTGCAGTTGTTTTTTGATCAATGATGGTGTATTCAAAAGGGTTGCCTCAGTTAACAATTCCTCCTACCAAACACTTTTACATGTCTTTTTCTCATAATATCTGATTTCCTTTAATAAACAAAATATGAAAGAGATTGACCCTGAATGAATACGGGCTGATAATTATTCCTTGTTTATATAGAATGCCCCCTTTTTAAGCAAGGAAACTTTCTGATAATTTTTAATTATTATTTTAATCTTAAATGTTAGTTTTTCAGGAGTGAAAAACACAGACTTTTCCATAAGTAACAGTATTAGAACAAAGACAAATATATTATCAAGCAGCATCTGAACAATCTCAACAGTGATGTGGTTCGCATTTACCCTTTTCTCTCTGATTTCTTTGAGACCTTAATGTTTAATCTAGTTATTTAAGCATTTCGTTCCGAGGTCCCAAAGCAATTTGCAGAGCTGAAGCAGGGAATCGAGAGTGGAGCTCTTTCCGTGCCTAGCGCAGCCATGGCTCGTGGTCCCAAGAAGCACCTGAAGCGCGTAGCAGCTCCAAAGCATTGGATGCTGGATAAACTGACTGGTGTGTTTTCTCCTCGTCCATCTACCGGTCCCCACAAGGTGAGGGAATGTCTCCCCCTAATTATTTTCCTAAGGAACAGACTTAAATCTGCCCTAACAGGAGATGAAGTAAAGAAGATCTGCATGCAGCGTTTCATTAAGATTGATGGCAAGGTCCGCACTGATATAACCTACCCTGCTGGTTTTATGGATGTCATCAGCGTTGACAGGAGTGGAGAGAATTTTCGTCTGATCTATGACACCAAGGGTCGCTTTCCTGTTCATCGTATTACACCTGAGGAGGCCAAGTATAAGTTATGCAAAGTGAGAAAGATCTTTGTGGGGACAAAAGGAATCCCTCATCTGGTGACCCATGATGCTCGCACCATCCAGTACCCTGAGCCCATCATCAAGGTGAATGACACCATTCAGATTGATTTGGAGACTGGCAAGATTATTGATTTCATCAGATTTGACACTGGTAACCTGTGCATGGTGACTGGAGGTGCTAACCTGGGAAGAATTGGTGTGATCACTAACCAGGAGAGACATCCTGGTTCTTTTGATGTAGTTCATGTGAAAGATGCCAACGGCAATAGCTTTGCCACGCGGCTCTCCAACATTTTTGTTATTGGCAAAGGCAACAAACCATGGATCTCTTTTCCTCGTGGAAAGGGTATCCGCCTTACCATTGCTGAGGAGAGAGACAAGAGACTGGCAGCCAAACAGAGCAGTGGATAAAATGATCTCTAAGTGACATGATTGGGAAAGTCTTTGTACTTATAGATAATACTACATAATTAAAAGCCTCTTTAGTGTTAAAAAAAAAAGAAGAAAGAGTGGAAATGTGCGAGTATCTTATGCTTCTCTGTTATGTTTTCAGCCAGACTGAAAACTACACTCATCAATTTTTAAAACTGACTTCCTTCAGATCAGCGTGAAGGTTGGGACATTTTATAGATCTGTTCAGGTTGGAAAGGAAAAACAAATTAACACAGTACAATGACACTGCTTTATGTATTAATATCTTGCATCTATCTATATATACAGAAAGGAGTGCTGTAACAATTCAAGGGAGTATACAGGCGTGTCCTTCATAATGCAAAATGAATCCCTATTGACCTCATTTTGAACGCGCGAATGCAACTCCTTAATATAAGGCAGAAAACCAAAACACCTCCGGGATCTGAATTGCGCGACCTAAGTCGTCTTTGAACCCACAGACTACAGCTCCCGGCATGCCCCCGGGGCCGCAGGGGATTAGCTGCAACTAGAACTACATCTCCCGGCGTGCCTTGGTCCCACGCGTGATTTGCTACAGCGAGAACTACATCTCCCGGCATGCCGCGGGGGGTGGAGTTGGGTAGGTAGGACTCCCGCGCCCAGCCCCCCTGACGTCCCCGCGTTGGTCAGGTCAGACTCTGAAGATGACGGAGGTGGCCGGGGGCCCCAGCGTTCCAGAACCCAGCAAGATCCGGGCTCTAAAGCAGTGTCTCCTGTGCCGCAACCACAGCCGGGAACAGCACGGCGTGGCGGCCTCCTGCCTCGAGGAGCTGAGGAGCAAGGGTTGGCACGGGCCGGGGGCGAGGACTTGGGGGGCCGGGGGCGAGGACTTGGGGGGTCTGGGCCCGGGCTGAAGGGACCCGGGGAGAGGTGGGGATGTCCGCGGGGCAAGGCGGGGTCAGGAGAGGCGACTTGGGGCTTCTTGTCGCTTGAGTGGAGCCTTGGAACAGAGATGACTCAGGTGGGTATGGCGACTTAGCAGTTTCATAGCGTTTACAGGCACTTTAACTTAATTTATCTTGTGTGAGATTCATATGGTGGAGAGGCAGACGGGAAGCAATATGCGAATTAAGACAGACTCTACTTCGGTGCCTCGCCTCAGATGACTCAGATTTTGGATCGAACCCAGTCCAGTGTATTCCTGCCGCTCAGGCTCCCTAAGGTGGTACTGGGTCCCCCAGCTGAGCCTACGGCGGGGTGGGAGCGGGTTTCCACGGTCAGCTCTGGCAGGTACCCGTGCGGTAAAGAGGGAGCTGTTACCGACCATCCGGGAGGGCCAGACAAGGAACGTCTGTTGTGAGTGACCGAGTTGACAGAAATTCTGAGCCGCATACTGTTACTAGCTTCCTGACCTTGCACTTAACCATCTCTCCATCCCCAGTTTTCTCATCAGCAAAGTGGGTGTATTTCCAGCCCTGCTCCACAGGATTGGGACTCTGGAAGGAGATGATATATTCAAATGACTTACACGTTGCTGGCCTGTAGCAGTAAACTGCTTACTCAAAGAAGTTCTATTGGTTAAACGTGTGTGTCATCCCCGGGCATGTAGTGGACGTGTGTGTCAGCATGTTCAGGGCTTCCTCCCAGAGTCACCAAGCCCAACAGATATCAGACAGCTGTCTTTCAGAGATGCAGGGACAGCCAAAGCACTCTAAATGCTTTAGTGACATGGCTTTTGCCATGTAAGTGTTTACATATTTTTTGCTTGGCATGAAGTTGCTTAAGTTTTAGTGCCCCATCAGTGCAGTGGCTGGATGCATTTGGCACAGAGGCTTGTATAAGTGCTTGTGTTTCTGGAGCTCGGCCTATACAAGGCTTGCTGTTCTATGTGGGTGGAAGACAGCATTGCCCAATGATCTTTGTAGTCTCTTGGCTACTTCTCTGCCTACTCTAGTCCCATTAGCATTTTAGGCATTGCCATTATTAAATGGGATGGTACAGACCTGCCCTGGACAAAGCCTCTTGCCCAGTGATCGTAAAGATGAAAAGCTACTGTTACAAACTTCTGCCTTCTGCTTCTCTTATACTTTCCTATCGGTTAGTAAGGCTGCAGAGAAAGATACTGCGAGAACATAAAGTCATTTTTTTTCTTTTTAAAAATTTTCTTCTTTTCTTTTTCTCGTTTTTCTTTGTGACATTTGACATATACGAGAATTTGAGTAGACCACTGAGGAAATGAATGAAAGACTGCTTGTTCTCAAGGAATCAAGTCAGACTTTGGTTTGTTGTTCATCCAAGTAAAGGCTCAAGTGCCTCCTAATGGGGTGTAGAGTAGCTGGAAGAAAAACACAGTTTCAAGAGCCAGACTGTGTGGGTTGAAATGCCGGCTCTGCCACTTACTGTGTGACCTTGGGCAAATTACTTAACTTCTCTGAGCCTTGGGCTTGACAACCGTAAAAATGGGAGTAACAGTAGTATCTGCGTTATAGGATTGTTATGAAATTAAATGCTGTATGTGAAAAGCACTTAGTACAGTACCAGGGACATGGTAAGTGTTATATTAGTACTAGTGGTCATCATTATAGTTATTATAGTTATTATTACCAGGGATTTTTCTAGGCTCTGGGGGCATACTTTTTTTTTTTAATTTATTTTTGGCTGCACTGGGTCTTCGTTGCTGCGCGGGGGCTTTCTCTAGTTGAGGCAAGCAGGGGCTACTCTTCGCTGCGGTGCACGGGCTTCTCATTGCAGTGGCTTCTCTTGTTGCGGAGCACAGGCTCTAGGCGTGCAGGCTTCAGTGGTTGCGGCACGTGGGCTCAGCAGTTGTGGCTCGCGGGCTCTAGAGGGCAGGCTCAGTAGTTGTGGCACATGGGCTTAGTTGCTACGCGGCATGTGGGATCTTCTTGGACCAGGGCTCAAACCTGTGTCCCATGCATTGGCAGACAGATTCTTAACCACTGCGCCACAGGGAAGTCCCGGGGCATACATATTGAGAGTGCAAGGACAGGTGTAATTTCCCTATGGATACTTGTCAATTACCAAATGTTTTATTCCTCTCAGCTTGTGACATTCTGGCCATTGATAAGTCCCTGGCACCAGTCACCCTGGTCCTGGCAGAGGATGGCACCATAGTGGATGATGACGATTACTTCCTGTGTCTTCCTGCCAATACTAAGTTTGTGGCACTGGCTGGGAATGAGAAGTGGGCTTACAACAATTCAGGTAAGAAATGCTGGCCGTATATACAATATACCATCCATCATGATTTATTTTACTGCGTAGGCACCTGGTTGCTGTTTGGCTGGCTGTTTAAGCATTTATGCAGCAAACATTTACTGAGCACCTTCTGTATACCTGAGTGGTGCTGAGCCAGGGGATGAAGATGAATGAGACGGGCTCAGGTCTCAAATAACTCACAGACCGACAGCAACTAAAACACAGCAGGGCAGAGAGATCTGTGCCGCAGGTGGGGTCAGACTGTCTGGTCTGAATCCTGGCTCTGCCATTTACTAGCCGTGTGACCTTGAGCAAATTATCTAACGTTTCAGCCCTGTATTGAGATAATAATTACAGTACCTGTCTCCTAGCGTTGTTGTAAGGATACTAGAACATACTGCATATCAAGCCAGGGCTTCTCAGCAGCACTACTGACATTTGGGGCCGGAGAATTCTTTGTGGTGGGGTTGCTGTCCTGTGTCTTGCAGGATGTTTAGCAGCATCGCTGGCCTTTACCTACTAGGTGTCAGTAGCATCTCCTCACCCTCATTGTGACAACCAAAAATGCCTCTAGACATTGTCAAATGTCTACTGGGGGTGGGATGGGTAAAATCACTCCCACTGGTTGAGAGTCCCTGATAGGAAGCATTTAGATCTTACCCGGTGCACAGTAAGACAAATAAATGTCACCTGTCACCATCATTAACATCATCCTCACTGGAAATACAAAGGGAACTAATATTGATGGGCAAGGATCAAAGAGCTAAAGAAGTGTCTTGAGGAAAGTCCCTAGGCCACTAAAGTGAGGAAGTCACCCTTCAGGGATGGCTTTCTCAGCCACCTTTGCACTCAGGCCCAAGCGACAGCGAACAGTGGCTGCAGCTCCTCCAGTCGAGGATAAGACCCATCCCCAAGCACAGGAGAAGTGCTGGTGAGGATGAATGTTTTTGCATACAGAAATAGAACACACCCACAGACACGAAACGAAGCTAAAGGGAAGTGTGACAGTATCCTGGGTATGCATAAGCATACATTGGATTTAAGTGGCTTCCTTCCGTAAAAGAATACAGAGCAGTTTCACACAGAAATAAATGGAAGATGGGGACTTACCCGGTGGTCCACTGGTAAAAAAAAATCCACCTTCCGATGAAGGGGATGTGGGTTCAATCCCTGGTCGGGGAACTAAGATCCCACATGCCACGGGGCAACTAAGCCCTCGCGCCACAGCTACTGAGCCTGAACACCACAACTAGAGAGCCCGCACGCCACAACTAGAGAGAAGCCCATGTACCGCAGCGAATGATCCCTCATGCCAAACAAAGATCCCCACATGCTGCAGCTAAGACCTGCTGCAGCCAAAAAAAAAAAGGAAGATGGAACAAGAGGGAAAATTAAGGTCCTAGATGGGGATTGCCTTTCCCATGAATCCCTGAGAAAAGGTGCTTCCTTCACCATCAAAATTATTCTAAGTGATCTGTCGGAAGGATGTGCCGACATCCTCGAGGTCTGAGTTGGAGGAGGAAGTGAAAACAGCTCTTCCGGTTAATCTGACTCTGACCGGCATTTTCTCCCATGTATCAGATGGAGGTACGGCTTGGATTACTCAAGAGTCCTTTGACGGAGATGAAACAGACAGCGGGGCAGGGTTGAAGTGGAAGAATGTGGCCAGGCAGCTGAAAGAAGACCTATCCAGCGTCATCCTCCTGTCCGAGGAGGACCTCCAAGTAAGCCTCCTCCGCAACCCATAGCCACGTCCTTCCAGCCTGTGCTGCCCCCAGCGCCTTAGTTGCCATGCATCCTGCCATAATAATTTCAGCACTTCTTAATTTTTAAGTAATTCTTAGATGACAACCAAGGTTCTTCATTTTCTAATTCTCTCACCTAGAGTAGGAAATTTTCACCCCTCACCCTGCATCAGAATCACCAGTGGAGCTTTTTAAAAACACAGACGCCAAGGCCCCACCTAGACCCATTTAGGCCCAAGGCGTGGGTCAAGGATGCCCTGCTAAAGAATGCAGATTAAATCTTAGCTCCATCTCTATGACTTTGAACCGGTAACTTAGCCTCTCTGCTTATGCTTCCTCTCCAGTAGACTTAGGATAAAAATAGTATTGTTAACTCAAAAAAATATTTATTGAGCCCTTGTCCTCTGCCTGACACGGTTCTGTGCACAGGGGTACAATGGTGAACAAGCCAGACACAGTCCCTGCTCTAATGGAACTCAAGTCCTGGTGGAAGGAGGCAGACAAAATAAGCAGCATGTCAGACAGGGCAGTGTGCCAAGAGTGATGGGAAGGCTCCTGAAAGGAGGTGACCTTTTGGTAATTTTTTAAACTTGTATATTTATTTTGAATAAATCATATTAATACTTTCACATGGTTCAAAATCCAAGAGGTATAGAAGGATACACAGGTAGCCAGAAAGTAAAACAACCCAAATGTCCGTCAGCTGATAACTAGATAAATAAAATGTGGTATATCCAAACAATGGAATATATTATCCAGCCATAAAAAGGAATGGAGGATTAATACATGCTACAACATGGATAAAACTTGAAAACATTATGCTAAGTGAAAGAAGCCAGACATGAAAGGCCACATATTTTATGATTGCATTTACATGAAATGGCCAGAATACACAAGTCCGTAGAAATGGAAGGTAGATTAGTGGTTGCCTAGGGATGGGGTTGGTGGGGAGTTTTGAGGAGGAATAAGGAGGAACTGCTAATGGGTACAGTTCTTTCTGGGGTGGTGAATACGTTCTAAGACTGACTGTGGCGGTGATTGCACTATCACAAGAAGACCACTAATTATACTGAAGCCCACTGAATTATACACTTTATATGGGTGAATTGTATAGTATATTAACTGTATCTCGATAAAGCTGGGTTTTTGGTGGGTTTTTTTGGCCACGGGGGCATGTGGGATCTTAGTTCCCCGACCAGGAATCGAAGCTACGTCCCCTGCATTGGAAGCATGGAGTCTTAACCATTGGACCATCAGGGAAATCCCTCAGTTAAGCTGTTTAGAAAAAAAAGGATATACAGGAAAAGTCTGACTCCTGCCCCCAGCCACCCAACTTCCCCTTCCTGGAGACAACCAATCTGTCAGTTTCCCATTCCAGAGATATTTTATATACAAACAAATACATAAGTGTTTTCACCTCCTCCCCTATATCACACAAGTGGAAGCATCTCTACCCTGTTTTAATTTTTTTTTTAATTAATTTATTTAATTTATTTATTTTTGGCTGCGTTGGGTCTTCGTTGCTGCGCGCGGGCTTTCTCTAGATGCGGCGAGCGGGGGCCACTCCTCGTTGCGGTGCGCAGGCTTCTCATTGCGGTGGCTTCTCGTTGCAGAGCATGGGCTCTAGGTGCGCGGGCTTCAGTAGTTGTGGCACGCGGGCTCAGTAGTTGTGGCTCC
>NW_021145706.1:0-62584 GCF_002837175.3 Physeter macrocephalus | reverse complement strand
AGATGGACTTGAATCACTGCTTTCTGGTTGTTAGTGGCAGCCACTGGTAGATCGTATGATGGTGCTCCCGCTGGTCTGGAATAAAACCAATGAGTGGCAGCGAACATTCTATTACCGTGAATGTAAATTTGGGAGGACCTTGTTTTATACAGACTTTAAGCCTTATTTAAGGTATACACTTAAACAACACAGTGAGAAGAGCTGCCCCTAGTTTTTACCAATTACCAAGTAGAAAGGTATTGAATAAGCATTTATTTATGCCCTACCTGTTTCAGTAAGGTTTATGGTGATCTACACAGATACCTAAAGCATGGAATAGCGTGCTTAAAATGAACAGGGGAAGAGGAAATAAGACAGTAAAACAAGAGTGAGGATATAAAATTGAGCCAAGACTGAGAGGGAAAAAGATTACTTCATGCCACCCAGCACATGTGGCTCTAAGCTTTCTAATAACCAAACCAAAAATCCTGGTCAGTGTCCATAATATTAATAATAAATTATTTCGAAATGTGAAAAGTAAATAGGAATTTCCCTCAGGGCTTTTTAAAAAAATGCATACTGGGCTTCCCTGGTGGTGTATTCGTTGAGAATCCGCCTGCCAATGCAGGGGACACGGGTTCGAGCCCTGGTCTGGGAAGATCCCACATGCCGCGGAGCAACTAAGCCCATGTGCCACAATTACAGAGCCTGTGCTCTAGAGCCCGCAAGACAACTACTGAAGTCCGCGCGCCTAGAGCCCGTGCTCCACAGGAGGAGAAGCCACCACAATGAGAAGCCCACACACCTCAGCGAAGAATATAGACCCTGCTCGCCGCAACTAAAAAGAAAGCGTGGGCTTCCCTGGTGGCGCAGCGGTTGAGACTCCGCCTGCCAATGCAGGGGGCATGGGTTCGTGCCCCGGTCCGGGAGGATCCCACATGCCGCGGAACTTGCGCGTCCGGAGCCTGTGCTCCGCAACGGGAGAGGCCACAACGGTGAGAGTCCCGCGTACCGCAAAAGAAAGCGTGCATGCAGCAACAAAGACCCAACGCAGACAAAAATAAATTAATTAATTTTTTTTTTTTTTTAAACACATGCTGTGTGGGCTTCCCTGGTGGCGCGGTGGTTGAGAGTCGTCCTGCCGATGCAGGGGACACGGGTTCGTGCCCCGGTCCGGGAAGATCCCACATGCCGTAGAGCGGTTGGGCCCGTGAGCTATGGCCACTGAGCCTGCGCGTCCGGAGCCTGTGCTCCGCAACGGGAGAGGCCACAACAGTGAGAGGCCTGCGTACCGCAAAAACAAAAACAAAAAAAACAGAATGTGTTCCACTCAGTTTTGCTGTGAACCTAAAATTGCCCTTAAAAAGTTGTTTTTTAATGCATTCTATATGATATAGGGAGTCCTGCGTGTCTTTTCAAAAGTATTCAAAAAAAAAAAAAAAGTATTCAAAGTAGATGAAAAAGATTAATATTTGTCAAAACTGGGAAGGGTAGGGCTTCCCTGGTGGCGCGGTGGTTAAGAATCCGCCTGACAATGCAGGGGACACGGGTTCGAGCCCTGGTATGGGAAGATCCCACATGCCACGGAGCAGCTACGCCCGTGCGCCACAGCTACTGAGCCTGCGTTCAGAGCCCACGAGCCACAACTGCTGAAGCCCGAACGCCTAAAGCCAATACTCCACAACAAGAGAAGCCACCACAATGAGAAACCCACGCACTGCAAGAAAGAGTAGCTCCTGCTCGCCACACCAGAGAAAGGCCCACGCGCAGCAGTGAAGACCTAACGCAGCCAAAAATTAATTAATTTTTTTAAAAGGAACGTGTGGCAGAGTTTAAGACTTGTTCATTTGGGATGACAGGTACATGGGTGTTTCATATATTGTCTTCCATGCCTTGTATTTGAAGAAAAGAGTTCTGATTAAATGGACCATCCCTGTAAGAGTGGCATATTTTACCTATGCAAACTCCACTGTGACCAGTGTTGACTCTGGTTGGACAGGTGTCAGTTGAGTAACCAAAAATCACCAGTTAAGTAACCAAAAATCACTATCTTTATGTTGCTTTGTATCGTGCCTTTTCTTTAAATAGATGTTTTAAATTCATTAATACCATATTTTGAAATGCTGTCATTCTTGTGGACGAAGGAACATGTTACACACAGGCTTTCAGCAGCTGAGCCTCAGGCAGGCTGACAATATTCCTGATAATTGCAGCTTTGGCAGGAGTTGCTGTGAAAGTGAGAAGGAATTCCTAATCAAGCAAGTTCTTTTGTGTCATCAGCTAAGGAGCTCACTGAGTCAAGCAAGTTGCTCTTGGCCTCCTAGCCTCCCAGAATTCTCTGCTCCTAGCCTTCCCTAGAGCAGCAGCCTCCTAGCTTTGTGGAGGTATTGGCTAGGGCAGTTCCTATGTGGAGCTGGTGACCAGCAGTCTTTTTTTTTTAATTTTTGGCTGGGTTGGGTCTTTGTTGCTGCATGCGGGCTTTTTCTCTAGTTGCGGCTAACTGGGGCTACACTTTGTTGCGGTGCGCAGGCTTCTCATTGCGGTGGCTTCTCTTGTTGCGGGCTCTAGGCATGCGGGCTTCAGTAGTTGTGGCTCGCGGGCTCTAGAGCGTAGGCTCAGTAGTTGTGGCACACGGGCTTAGTTGCTCCACGGCATATGGGATCTTCCCAGACCAGAGATCGAACCTGTGTCCCCTGCCTTGGCAGGCACATTCTTATCCACTGCTCCACCAGGGAAGCCCGACCAGCAGTCTTAACGTAGTCTCTCCTAGTACGTCTGTCCAGTGACAGTGGACCAAACTGGATGTTCTAGGGACTTCCCTGGTGGCGCAGTGGTTAAGACTCCGCACTCCCAATGCAGGGGGCCTGGGTTCGATCCCTGGTCAGGGAACTAGATCCCACATGCATGCCACAACTAAGGAGCTGGTGAGCTGCAACTAAGGAGCCCGCCAGCCACAACTAAGACCCGGCGCAACCAAATAAATAAAATATTAAAAAACAGAACAGAACAACAACAAAAAAAAAACTGGGTGTTACAGTCTGCAGAGAGGGATTGACTAGAAAGCAGCGGAGGCCACCTGCCGCTTGACTCCAGCTGATTATGTGCCATGCAGGACTGTTGTCAAATCTTCTGAATTTTCAAGAGGAACTGGTAACTGGACTTCATGTTCACTTTCCAGATGGGAGGGGAGAATGCACTGTGTGAAGCAAACAAAACATGTCTGCAGGCTCTTTTTGGCCAGTGTGACTAACTAGCTGGCAACCTCTGTTCTAATCGAGCCTAGATTTGTAAAGCATCAGAAATGCCTTATGCCAGGGTTGGACTTAGAACAATAAAATGTTACAGAAATTTGGAACTAGACATAGGGTTGCCAACTTTTTTATTTTGCCAAGCAATAACATTTTAAATTTTTATTAACAAAACAAGCCACAGCTACTATTTACTTTCACTCTAAAAAATAGGATGCACATAATAGTGTTACACAATTCCTTATGAAACCCTGGAAGCCAGATTTGTTTTGGAATTGAAAGTTTTTACATTTTGAAAGGTAATGTGGGGATTTCCCTGCTGGTACAGTGGTTAAGACTCTGTGCTCCCAGTGCAGGGGGCCCGGGTTCGATCCCTGGTCAGAGAACTAGATCCCACATGCATGCCACAACTAAGACCCAGCGCAATAAAATAAATAAAATAATTTTTTTAAAAAAGAAAGGTAATGTGGTACATATAATACTTCATAATATGTAAAATTTCTGCAGTGAACCATATGAATATTCAACTAAGTGGAATAAGTAAAAGCTATAAATAACCATGTGTCAGTTCAGGACAGGATTATCTGCCAGTTGAGTTTTGGTGCCGAACCAAAGACTTGGTTTTCAGAGCTTTTCGGACTCTGGGACCTGTATCAAAAAAGGAACAGTCCCAATGGACTAACTTTATGAAGCCCTCAGCATGCTGCCCGTATTTTTCTCAGGTCCCCCTAGACCACTGGAGACTGCCCTGAGGGTTGGACATTTGGGAGATTCTGCTGTGGGCCGAAACAAATCTTTATACACCTGCCCACTTTCACTTGGCTCCCTTGTGCAACAGGGAGCACACGACCACATGTGGCAGCATTTCATAACAGAAAGTGTCCCTTGTCATCAGAGTCCTAAGTCCTTGTTTCTCCTAACTGCACTGGTCCTAGTTCTGATCTCTTTGCCACCTAGAACTCACCTCCTCCTTTCAGGACTTCTCTTCTGCTAAGGAATGCACCTGCCCAGGCTGGCCTAAGGCCCAGTGAGCTGTCTCCCTGTGTGACAAGGCCGAGTGCAGCAGTGCTTTGTCGGGATTTTCAAAAATGGCTTCCAAAAAAAAAAAAATGGCTTCCAGAAGGATCAGCACTGCAAAGAGTATGGTAGGATTGGTCAGTTCAAAATAGCTTCCCCCATGCCTCCTGTGGAAGCATTAAATGTTTGAACCACTGAGTCATACCGATGCCTCTCCTTTCAGAATCAAATGACTTCTCCAGGGAGCAGCTTGAGAAATTTGCAGGGGGCAAGGCTCAGACAGGCCTTGAAGGGCAGGAAAGATTTGAACTTATTGGGGACATTAGAGGAAGGCATTGCAGGGGGAAGGTAGGAAAGTGGCAGGTGTGTGAGTGGTTTCACACACACTGGAGCTAGCCCTGCAGGAAGAGCCGGGTTTGGTGGGACACCAGGAAGAGGGGATTTAAGGTGGCAGAAATGGTTGAGACAGAGGGAGCTGGGTGTGCAAAGGCTGCCCCATTGCAGGGGAGGATTCACACTTTGGGTTGTGCAGAACCAGCAGGCTGGCTTCGGCAGAAAGGGAAGTTATCATGAGGCCACATCCTATGCAGGGAATTTCTCTCTCTGTCTCTCCCAGTGTCCTTCAAAAATACCCCAAGCAGCCTCCTGCCCTCAGCCCCTGGAGGACTTCTTCTGTGACCTTCCTCCTCCCCCAGCACTTTCCACCCCAGGGGTCACCTGTGTGTAGCTTCAACCCCCCATTAAACTGTGAGCTCCTAATGGCAGGGCTGTGCCTCGCTTGCCTTTGCCGCCCTCCAGCACCATCACACTCTGCCCTGGGAGTTTTCAGATTTTCTCCATGTTGATCCCGCCTTGGCCTCCCTGTGGGGAGGTACCAAGTTTCCCCTTCCGTCTCCTACAGTCCCTTCCAAAGATTCCAATCTCAGGCTCCGGGCATTTATTGCATTTTTATGATCAAAGCTCTTGTCCAAGCAGGATGTTTCCCATACCAGGAAGCTTACGAGGGTCCAGTGTGACCAATGGGAAGAGGAATGAGATGATTACAGTTTTCTCCATTTCCTGGGTGAGTTTAGCACAAGAAAAGGAATTGGACCCTTAGTTCAGCTTCTCCAAACACTAAGCTGAACGCGTTAGTTAATTCAGCGCACATATCCTTCTTTTTCTTTGTAACTTTTTATTCTGATGTGATTTCAAACTCATAGAAACATTGCAAGAATATAGCACAAGGAGCTCAACGTTTACCGTTCAGCCAGATCCACTGACTGTTTACACTTTGCCCCATTTGCTTTATCACTCTCTGTGTATGTGTACACCAGCACACACTTCTTCCCTCAACTGTTTGAGAATGTCAACTCTTCCATCGTGTTCCTTTTCCTTAGTTTGTATTTCCTAAGAACAGGACATGCTCTTAGCTTTTTACTATTTTTACCGGAAGTGCTGGTTTCTTGACCCTACCGTGGTGCTCACTGACTATTGGAGTATTTAGTCACAGAGTTGTCACAGCATCCTTTTCCTCCTGACCAGACCCTGCAGGTACAGAAACCCACACCAAGGTGGGGAACTGGGTTGTCTTGGAAAAGTTGACCTGCTGGTTCTGGGTGAAAAATGCAAGCCTTGTCAGAGCTTCAAAGCCAAGCACAACTTGGGGAAGGTGGCATAGATTTAATCTGGTATCAGACCTTGAAGCATTTTTACTGTCTATGTGGTGTCAGAATCCAAAAGGAAAAGAAGTTACACAGTTGCCCTTGTAGAGAAATTTCTCTTCCATCTTAGCACTTGCTGCTTCTGGTAATAGTTGCAATCCTCACAGCTGACCTGAAAGATGTCTTTCTGCCACCATCATCTGTGCGGGGGTCCTTAGATCCCTCCTGCTCTTAATCAGGTTCCCAGAGATTCTGGAATTCAGAGGCTCCCAGAAGAGCAGTGGGTAACCTTCCTCTTTAGGGTCCCACCTTTGTGGTCAGGCCTGGTGGATGGATGGAGAAGCAGATCAACTTTTTTTCTCTCAGTATAAAATTAATACCTGGACTTCCCTGGTGGTGCAGTGATTAAGAATCCACCTGCCAATGCAGGGGACATGGGTTTGAGCCCTAGTCCGGGAAGATCCCACGTGCCACGGAGCAACTAAGCCCGTGCGCCATAACTACTGAGCCTGTGCTCTAGAGCCCGCGAGCCACAACTGCTGAGCCTGCGTGCCACAACTACTAAAACCCACGTGCTTAGAGCCCGTGCTCTGCAACAAGAGAAGCCACCGCAGTGAGAAGCCCGCGCGCCAAAATGAAGAGTAGCCCCCGCTCACTGCAACTACAGAAAGCCCGCACGCAGCCAAAAATATAAATAAATAAATAAACTTAAAAATAAAATTAATACCTGCTTACTGAGGAAAACAAATTTAGAAAAATATGAAGAAGGGATACAGATCAACTGTAAGCCTACTATAGTTCTGGTGTTTATCTTTTCAGACTCTTGGTGCATCAGGAATGAGTATCGTGTTGCTAGGAACCCACACTCCGGGGTCATCAGAACTAGATATAGTTCTGGCTCTGCCATTATTACCTGGGTAAGGAAACCAACCTCTGAGGTACAGTTTTTTCATCTATAAAATGGGGTAATAATAGTACTTGGTTAAATAAGCTAATGCATGGCAAGGGCTTAATCCAATGCCTGGCATAAAGCAATTGCTAAGAAATATCAGTTCTAGGCAATGAAAAATGACTCATGCCAGACCATGGTGGTTTGTTCATTTCAACAAATATTTTTTGAGCGCCAATTGCATGCTAGGCATACTGCCAAGCACTAGCAAGTTAACCAAACAAAATCCTTATCTTCATGAAACTTAGATTCTAGTGGAGAGAGAGAAAGAACAAACTTGTATATGTGATAAAACGTGTCATGATCTGATGAACGATCTGCAGGAAAATTCAGCATGATACGGCGATAGGAACACCATCAGCAGGCTGCTATTCAAAGTGGTCAGGGAATTCTCTGGTGGTCCTGTGGTTAGGACTCCGCACATTGGGGAACTAAGATCCCACAAGCCGAGCGGCACAGCCAAAAAAAAAAAAAGTTGTCAAAGAAGCCCTCTTTGAAAAAGTGATGTTTGAGCAGAAGTCTGAAGGAAATGAGGGAGCTGCCTGAATATCTAGAGGAAAGAACATAGTCTGGCAGACAGAGCAGCTTGTGCAAGAGCCCTGAGGCAGGAGCATGCTTGTCATGTTTGAGTGCAAGCAAGGCCAGTGTGGAAGGGAGGTCAGACAGGTTGTGGGGACCCAAGCCCTATGGGCCACTGAAAGGATTGTAACTATTTCTCTGACTGAGATGAGGACCCGGGGGAGGGTTGAGGAAGAGGAGTGATGTAATCTGGCCCTCATTAGATCTCAGTACTTGTGTGTCACTTTTTTTTTTTCACTTTAGTGAAAAGCTGTACACTTTAGTGAAAGCCGGACTCTGTCAACCAGTGACCCCAACCCTGTGGACCCCACCCTCCCTGCAGCATCACTCAGTCCACAGCCTGCCTCACATGACGCTCCCCCCACACCCCGACACCCCCCCACACCCCAGATCTGGGCAGGAGTTACATCCGGAGACCTACCCAGGTGCTTCCAGGCTAGGCCATACCCCCAGCCTTACTGTAAGCCTCTTACTAGCTGGAACAACCAGTGGCCAGCATCGACTGAGGTCTTGCCATGAGCCAGGCCCTCACCTAGGAGCTTGTTCAGTCCTCACAGCCATCCTGCCGGGCAGCCACTCTCATCCGCCCTCACGCAGCTGGCATCACGACCCATTAACCCACACAAGGTCTTGAAACCAGCAGGCGAGGAAGCCGGGACCCCAGCCCAGCCTGCCCAACTTGCAGGGATGGGGACAGTCATGGACAAAGCAGTGTACCTGCAGTGCCACCCAGACAGCAAGCGAGAAGGCTGAAGGAATTGATGCTCTTTGTCCCTCCCCAAGCTCTTGCTCTGTTGAGAAAAGGCCTGAGAAAGCATTTTGCAAGTTTGTGTAAAGCATGACGTAAACATGAGGGCAGTTATGAAGTTGATTGTTGTTTGAAATCCCAGGTTCTAGTTTGGTTCCCAATTTTTCTGATAGCTGCCTCGTCCCAGACGTTGGCAATGTCAACCCCAAACACCTGAACTCCCCCAAATCTCAGCATATTCCCCAGCTTCTCCTTTGCTTTTCTTGAAACAAAGCAGGTCTTTTATAAGGCGAGGTGGGAGTGTGGGGCGGGGGAGTGTGGTGGCCTTGCTTTGGGGAGCACGCTTTCACCTCCTTCCAGTTCATTGTTTTCATAGAAAATTCCAGACGCACAGGGCAGGCAAACAGAAGTCTCATTCATAACCAGCGGGCCCCCAGGCTGCTACGTTTCCCTGCCTCCTTCCTCTTGCCTCTCATTTCAGTCTTCTGTTGAAGTTGTGATCCACAGAGGGCCATGCAGGTAGACTCGGGCCGAGCAGATTTTGCATGTAGCTGATGGGGGCAGAAGGCTTCATCCCCTTGGAGGCCATGTGACATGGTAGAAAAAGACCCAGATTTGCTTTTGCCAATGGACTAGAGCGGATTCCAGGCGGGTTCCGCCAATCACTAGTGAAATGACCTTGGACAAGTCACTTTCCCCTCCTCCTTTGAAAAACGTGCTTCTCAGACTCTTTCACACCCCAGTGCTCCTGACAACCGCTACCTGTTCATGAACGTTGATGCCATGTACCTCCTTCCCCGTTTGGTTAAGTTGGCACAGAGCTGCGCGTGAGGGCTCCTGGTGGTTCTGCAAAATCATATCATGGGTTAAAAAGCCTGTCCTTGCATAAGACACACATTTCTGATTTACCACCGCTTTCTCTCTTTCCAGACCAGGCCCCGCACCTCCCTGTTTTAGTCACTTGCAACTGGTAAAACTACAAACTGCACTGCACGTACATTTTTTAAAAGGCTTAAGTCATGGACTCCCTCAGCGCCACACCTTCTGTTCGGCACAGGGCACTGCGCTCCAGACAGGGCTGGGCAGCAGGGGAGGCGCCAGCCCCGTGGGGTGGGGCTTGGGAAGGTGTCTGATCACAAAATCCAAATATGTAATGTGTTGCTCTCTTTAGGTAAACATTAATTTGGCTCTGGTGCACTGGAGGAGGTGTGGGGGACTGGTCTGCGGAGATTTGCTGGGCGATTAAAGAGAACAAAAACAGAAATGTGCACTTCCACACAAAGTGGGCTGTCTTCAGGGTGGCGGTGGTCTCTGGGGAATGGAATTTGGGGAACCTTTATTATGTATACTTCTGTGGTCCAAACTTTATACAATGAGCATGTATCAATTTTAGACCACGTTTCATAAGTCTAAGATGCCATTGCTTGAAAGACACCATCATTTTATATACTACCATGAAGAAAAACCACTACCAAATTACATCACCAATATCTGGGTTTTTGAGATGTTAAAATGTTGTGGGCGGGGGGGGAATGTGCATCTTAGAGTTCGTGAAATGCAGTAATTTTTGTAAATTAAAAGATATTTTCCATTTTGGGGAAAAAAATTACTTAATTGCTTTCACCTCTCACCCTCCTTGCTCAGAGTGATTTCCTCAAAAAAGCCAAGGGAGTTGCATTTGAGGATGACTTGATTTTTTTTTTTTTTTAGCATTTATGTGCCAGTTTTACACCAGGCCCTTTGTGAGGTGCTTTCTCGGCCCTGAGTCCATCGAGGCTTCCTGGGAACTAGTGGGAAAGGTGGTAATTTTCCAAATAAGGAAGCTGATGGTCAGATTCTTATTCCTGATCACACAGTGAGTAAATGAAGGACATGACCTCCAACCCAGCCTGCTGCCCCGCTCGCATCTCACCACCTGCCTCAGCCCTGAAGGTGTCATGAGAAATGAGACGGGCCTTGGTAACAAGCCCCGGGATGAAGGACAAAGCGCCCGACTCCCAGGCCCACCCTGTGCACCCTGCTCAGGGTTCAGGGGGAGCTGACTTCTTCCATGCACGCTTTTCACTGCCAGCCTCAGTGAGTCAGCCTCTAGATGACCTCACTGTCCTCAGTGGGCTGAGCGAACTGAAGCAATAGTTCTGTGTCTATGCCATGGCAAAGTGTCATTTTCAGAAAGGTTTGCATACAAGTAGGTAGTGACCACACGTCAAAGATTTATTTAAGCCATTAATGAGGGAACCAGCAAAATGACCAGGGCTGGTTGAAGAGATTTGAGAAAGTGACTGTATTAGTTTGCTGGGGCCGCCATAACAAATTACCACCAGCTGGGTGGTTTAAAACAATAGAAATTTATTCTCTCACAGCTCATGAGGCCGAAAGTCCAAAATCAAGGTTGTTAGCAGGATTGGTTTCTTCTGGAGGCTCTGAGGGAGAATCTCTTCCATGCCTCTCTCCCAGATGCTGGTAGTTGCTGGCAATCCTTGGGGTGCCTTGGTTTGTAGACACATCACTCCAATCTCTGCCTCTGTAATCACATGACCCCCTCCTGTGTTTGTGTATCTGTAGTTTACAAATCTCCCTCTCCTTATAAGGACACCAGTCTTTGGATTTAGAGCCATCCTAATCCAGTATGACCTCATTTTAACTTGATTACAACTGCAGAGAAGGTATTTCCAAATAAAGTCACACTCATAGGTACCAGATGTTAGGACTTGAACATCTCCTTTTGGGGGACACAGTTCAACTTGTAACAACAAAGTTACCGAACTCATTTTCCATTACTCAGCATCACAGACCCCTGGCTTCTTGGGGCAGTTTGGGGTGCTAGAAAGAGCAGAGGCATGGATAACTTTGGTGTTAGCTTTGATTGGTCTCAGGTGTTCCTGGATTGAGTGTAGGCCTATTAACAAGCCTCAGGGTAGAGCAAGGCATCTCCTTGGCAGAAGTCAGTACTGCACGGGACATAAGGGGAGCTAACTTCCAGAGGTCAGCTCCCAGCCCCACGCCTCACTGTGTGGGGCTCTGAACATTCCTCACCTCTCTGGGCCTCAGTTTTCTCATCTGAGAAATGGGGGTGATAATGGTACCTGCTTCATAAGATAGCACTTAGTACTTATGAAGCTCTGAATAAATGTTCACTATTGTTATTATTAATTCTAGTCACTCCCAGTCACAGACTCACAACTTTGCTCCTTTTGGGATGAGAAAGGCTGTCCTACTGAATATACTGGCAAGTTCCCCTTCCCTCCTAGGCCTGCTCATTGCAGAAAAAAGAAATTTATAGTCTGCCTCCAGTCTCCAGAAAATACGGCAAGTTGCTGATTAGAACGAAGGAGGTCTCTCTGATTTTCACCTGCCCAGGTGATTTGTAGGCAAAGGCCAGCCCAGCCCCCGGCCTTGCTTCCAAACTTGCCCTGCTTCTGGGACTGAGCTCTTCTCAGGCTGGCTGCTCTGGGTCTAGTTTGGAAGCTGATTTCCCTGGTCACTTTTAAGTTGGTGCAGCTGGCAATTTGCTTTTCAGAGGTTGGTGAACCATGGTGAGTTTAGTAGGGGGGTTTGGGGCCCAGAAGCAAAAGGTTGGAAACAAGAGCCTTTCCAGCTAGAACTAGAACTGGCTGGGCCTGAGAGAGCGGGTTAGAGGCCTGGCCCTTGCTATCCAAGCTGGGGTGGGTGGGGGAAGACCTCTCTGCATTTAGTGAGCACCTCACACTGGTCCTTGGGAAGAAAGGAACTCCTGCCCTCTGCATCCAGATCCATACTCCCTCCTCGGGTGGCCCCCAGGGGTAGCCAGCACATGGCCACTCCAGGCCCTGAGTAGTAGCCATCACTGCTGCTACTTTGTTTCTTTGTTGTTTTTTTGTTTTTTTATGAATTTATTTATTTTTGTCTGCGTTGGGTCTTTGTTGCTGCGCGCAGGCTTTCTCTAGTTACGGCGAGCAGGGGCTACTCTTCGTTGTGGTGCGCAAGCTTCTCATTGCGGTGTCTTCTCTTGCTGCGGAGCACGGGCTCTAGGTGCGTGGGCTTCAGTGGTTGTGGCTCACGGGCTCTAGAGCGCAGGCTCAGTAGTTGTGACACACGGGCTTAGTTGCTCCACAGCAGGTGGGATCTTCCCCAACCAGTGATCGAACCCATGCCCCCTGCATTGGTAGGCAGATCCTTAATCACTGCACCACCAGGGAAGTCCTGTTTTTTTTGTTTCTGTTTTTGTTTTTTTTTTTAATTATTTATTTGGCCGCGTTGGGTCTTAGTTGCGGCACGCAGGATCTTTCGTTGCAGTGCACGGGCTTCTCTCCAGTTGTGGCACCTGGGCTCCAGAGGGCGTGGGCTTAGTTGCCCAGGGGCATGTGGGATCTTAGTTCCCCGAATAGGGATCGAACCTGCATTCCCTGCATTGGAAGGCAGATTCTTAACCACTGGACCACCAGGGTAGTCCCTCGCTGCTGCTACTTTGATTACTCTCTGTGAAATGAAGGCAGGGGCTGGTAGGACCACAGAGGCCCCTCCCCACCCAGGCCTCTCTGACCCTAAGTTCATCTAGGAGTTCTCTGAGTTCAACCAAGAAGGATCAGGCCCCACAGTCTCTAGGTCCCCTCGCAGACATACCTTTATGCCCTCAAAGTGTTCCCCTTTTCAGGCCTGGGAAAGAGCAGGGTCGTTCCTGGGCTTCTAACTTTTTTTTTTAAAGAAGTTGGGGATTTCTAGAAAAGGCAACATTATAGAGACAGAAAGTAGACCCATAATTGCCTGGGGCTGGGAGTGGAATTGACTGCAGATGAGCAAGTTGGGTAATGGAAGTGTTTGAAAACTGGCTTGTGTTAGTGGTTGAACCCCTGTATAAATTCACTCATCAAACAGTATTCTTCCTATGGGTGAATTGTATGCCATATAAATTACTCTTCGATAAAGCTGTTTAAAATGTGTATATACATATATGTGTGTGTGTGTGTGTGTGTGTGTGTGTATATAATGAATTCTTTTAAAACCACAGTTGGTGTGGGATTACCACCTTCTCGGTAACGCCATAGAATGTCCTCAGTCAATGGCTGTGAATTTGAAAACAAGTGGAAGGGGAGCAGAATTGGAAGCCATGGTCTTTATGTGACCTAGGGCAGGTCCACAGTCTGTCCGGGCCTCGGTCCCCCACTCTGTGACATCCTGAGTTGATGTGCTTAGATGGTGAGAGGTGCCAGGGTGTTGGAGCCTGTGCTGTGACTCCCTTGCCCGGCTCTCTGGGTGCTGTGGACTCGCCCATCGTACCAGGCGCCACTGTAAGCTCTGCCTTTGCCACAGAGCACCTCTGCCTTCCTGTCTTTGTGCAGGGAATTTCCTCCCTCCAGCCCCAAGGAGCAAACACGCGGTCAGGAACAATTGGAAAATCTGGGTTAGGCTGGCCTCATTTCCCCCTAAGCCTGGCCCTTTCACTTGACTTGAACCAGAGACGCAACCCAGAGAAAACCCCCTCACAGATCGAATGGCTTAAGCACCTACTGGGCATTTATATACTTTGCAGGCTTTCCTCTCTCCTGGCAGTCCTGACAGGTGGCCTCACAGGAGACCAGAAATAGAAAGACACTTGTCTAAGGTCACAGAGCTGCTAAGTGCTGAGTTTCCTGCTCTTTCCACTAGAAGCCACTTCCTGGAAGGAGTGCAGGCTGTTTGCTCAGGTGGAAGCTGAATGAATTGGTGTTGTCAGCTTGTTTGGTAATTGCCTGCGTCCCTCTCCTGTGCCTCCATCATTCTCGTCAGAATGCCAGGACGGCTCAAGTGCCACCTCCTCTAGGAAGCCTTCCCGCAAACCTCTACCCACTCACCCAGAAAGTTATGATACCCACTTCCTCTGAGTGCCAGCAGCCAAGAGCCAGAAGCATGAGAAGTTCCTTTCCAGAAACTGTGAGTAGCTCCATCTGGAGCATGACAAGAATGAGGCCTTGGCAGTCAGAAGAAAACCTGGCCTCTCCCCAAAGGGCAGTAGAAGCTACAGCAGGGGTGGGACAAGCAGATGGGGCTTAAAAGAGGGTGGTTCTAGCTGCTGGGTGGAGGATAGTTGGATCAGAGTGGAGCCAGGTGGGAGGCTGGGGGGCCCCTGAGGAGGCTGCAGCCTGAGCCCCTCCCAGAGGCCTGCTCCATGCTCCAGGGGGAGGGCGTGGCCCCGCCCCTCCCTTCACCTTTGTCCTCCTTCTTCACCCTGTTCCTGTCCCCTGTCCCATGCCCTGGGCCCCAGAAGTGCATGCTTCTCTGATAAACTCCAGGGAGTACTCCACCGAGCGCCCTGCTGCTCCTACCAGAGTTTTGGGCTGGTTACTTCTGGAAATGATGCTGAAGGGCTGAATGGCAGACCCTCGGGGCAGCATGAAGAGAAGGGGAAGTGGAGGGGCTCTGAGCTCCCAGGTTGGGCTGGGAACAGTCCGGAGGCCAAGGGAGAGCCGTGAAACGGCTACTCCTGGCTGACTCAGACCCTCCTGCCCTTCTTATCAGGCCTGAGGAGAGATAAGGGACCAGTTCCTGGACTGCGGGTTCTAGGCCTTTGTTTGGGGCGGCCAGGAAGTGACTTGTGGGTTTTGCTGCGCCTTAAGGAGTAGGGCTGACTCACAGGGGTGGGGGTCTGGGTGTGTCAGGCCCACGGGGTGGGAGGCGGGGTGCGAACGCCAGGCCCTTCCCTGGTGGGAGAGGGTCCGGCCTCCACACCCACCTCCTGACAGCTGGCCCGGCCGCAGACCGGAGGAGTCCTTGCCCTGCTAGCTTAGGATGGGAGGGGTGGCCCAAGGCGTCTCCTCTATTTTTCAAGCAGAAAATATTTCCAGAATATTATTATTCCCCCAAGGTGCTGACTATTTGCTAAGTGCCAGACACTAGACTAAGGGCTTTGCCTGTACTGTTTCCTTTAATCTTTACTCCAATAAAACCCCTGGGCGGTTGGTGTTACCACTCTGCACGTTTTGCAGATGAGGAAACAGGTTCAGAGAGAGGAAGTGAATTGCTCAGATTTATGCAGCCAGGAAGCCGCAGATTCGGGATTCGAGCTGGGTCCAAAATTCAGAGACAGCTCTCTTGAAAAACCAAAATAGGTGCGGCAGGGAATGGGCATCAGGAGTTTTGTGAACCCCTGGGAGCCATTCATAGCTTACATCCAGTCCTCAGAGGAGCCACAGAAGACATCCGCCCCGGGGGATCTTTCTTAGCAAGGTGGACGGTGTTCTTCCCCACCCCAGTCCGTTCATCTGTGTGACGTGGTGAGAGACTGGCTCAGGTGTTCGTCACAAGCTAGACCGGGAGGTGAGCAGCCCCAGGTCATAAATGAGCAGTTGGGTGACTCTGCTGTGGGGCAGGCCTGTCTTGCAGGCTCTTAGAAGGGGGAGGAGGTGGGGTGCTTGGAGATGAGATAAAAGAACAGGAAATTCCCAGCCCAGTGGGAGAGACAAGGCCCTATTAGTCAAGACAGAAAAGCAATTCCAAAAAAGGGAAGGTTCTGATCTGTGTCACTGTCTATTTGTCAGGCCTCTGCCCCTCAGCATTTCTTAGTCAGGTTTGACTTTGAGCTCTGCTTGCCTGCTGGATGCCTCAGGCTCATGTCCTGCCAGCTCTCTGGCCCTAGTGGAAGGAGAGTCTCTGGCGGAGAAGTCCCAGAGCAAATTCTGACTGGCTTATCTGGAGTCACGTGCCTCCCTGAACAACATCCCAGTGGTCTGGGGTGGGGTTTTATGATTGGCCAAGCCTTCTCTCCCATGCCCATACTCACCCTGGGTCTTCTTGTGGGGCCAGAACGGCAGCAGAACCATACAGAGTGGGTGGGAGGTAGAAGGGGAAGAGATGGAGGCAGGCAAAAGCCAGACGACCCCAGGGGATAGCTCCCCACCCATCTACCCTTTCCACACAGAGGCTCTTCTGGGCCATGCCTGTCTGGCCAAGGATGCTAGAGGGTTGTCAACAGGGAGGGGCCCCTCAGTGTCTTAGGTTAGTCAGAGATGTTCAACCTCAGCACTACTGACATTTTTTTTTTTTTTTTTTTTTTTGCCTCACAGTGTGGCATGCGGGAACTTAGTTCCCTGACCACAGATCAAACCCATGCCTCCTGCATTGGGAGCATGTTGGGAGCACGGAGTCTTAACCACTGGGCGGCCAGGGAAGTCCCACTATTGATATTTGAGGCCAGATAATTCTTTGTTGTTGGGGACTGTTCTGTGCACTATAGGATGTTTAGCAGCATCTCTACCTACTAGAAGCAGTAGCATCTTTCCCGTCTGCCACTTGGACAATCAAAAACGTCTCCTGAACTTGCCGAATGTCCCTGGGGGAATTGACCCTGGTTGAGAACTACTGACTTAGATGATCCCAAAGGAGATCTTGAGGTGAGGACCTCAGGAAGCTGGGAAGTGGACGGGGAGAAGATGTTGATAATGAATGTGTTAAAGAGCAGGTTATCACTGTGGGGCTTAGTCCTGAAACTGAGTCCCCCTAAAATAGAGTTCCTCTGCCGAGATTATGATTAACCTCTCTATCCAAAACTTTATTCTCTTTTTTTGTCCTGCCCCCATTCTCCTCAGAATTGAGGCATATCAAAGAAAAGGGGGGACTGAAACCAAGTAGGACCCTGTGGGGCCTTCCAGATACAAAAGCCCCTCCATGTCCCCTGTTTCTTGTTTATAGAGAAAACTTTAGTCTCTAGACCTTTCCTGAGTTCCAAATGGCAGGCACAAGAAGTCAACAATTAGGGAATAGAGGAACAAAGGAAAAACAGTCAATCAAGAAAAGTAATGCTAGGGACTTCCCTGGTGGTCCAGTGGTAAAGAATCCGCCTTCCAATGCAGGGGACGCGGGTTCGATCCCTGGTCGGGGAACACTAAGATCCCACGTGCCGTGGAGCAACTAAGCCTGTGTGCCACAGCTACTGAAGCCCGCATGCCTAGAGCCCATGCGCCACAACAAGAGAAGCCAGTGCAATGAGAAGCCCGCGCACAGCAACAAAGAGTAGGCCTGCTCACTGCACCTAGAGAAAGCCCGTGCGCAGCAATGAAGACCCAACGCAGCCAAAAATAAATAAATAAAAACTAAAAAAAAAAAAGTTATGTATTGAAGGCATGCATCCTAAAACCTTAAACAGGATCCTGGACATCTAAGCCTATTGAACAGACAAATAAATACGCAAAACTGCCCCACGCCCTGGGGCTAGCACTGGTTGTAGGACACTGGAGGGAGGGTATCCTAGTGCAGAAGAGTCTCTGAAGTCATATAAATATAGAATACTTTATAGTAGTAGGTCAGCATTAAATACTAGTCACTTAACTTTCATAACTTGTCTCATATTCTGAAAAAGTTGTGTACATCCAATGCATAGAGATAGTCCCTCCCCGGCTGGCCCAGCCTGTCAGTGTACAGACATGTGAGTGATGGGAGCTTCACAGCCCAGACAAGCCCGCAGGCCTTGTCTCCGAATCCTCCCAGAAATACTGCAGAGTCCGTACTATGAACACCCCCATTCTAGAAAAGAGGAAACTGAGGCTCAGCAGGGTGAGCTGACATCATGCTTGTGAGTGACAGGTCTAGGGCTTGAACTCAGTGCTACACGAGTAATCAGGCAGCATGAATGGACCAGTCCTGGATCCAGGCCAGCTAAGGAGGAGCCAGTGGTCTCAGGATGGAGGAGACACCCTCTCTGTCAGGATCTGAGACTTGGTGGCTGTCCTTGCCCAGAGAACACCCAGCAGCTGGGCTGGGTGTCTGCACTCCAGGAGGCCCCAGGCTTTGTGTTCCCCCGACTCAGGCTCAGGAGAGAGGCCGGGGCCAAGGTCTGAGCTGAAGTGCCAGCTGGGCCAGCCAGGAAGGGGCAAAGCAGACTGTGGGCAAGGGTACCACCTCCCTGCAAAATCTGCCTCCTGCTGTCTCTGGAAGGCACCTGTGCTGTTAGATCCTGGTTGAAGCCCTGGAAGAGGTTTATGGGTTTGTTACCACCTCTCTGAAGTCCTACTGGACTGTCCTATGGGCCAAGCCCCTCCATTCTGCTCCTACTGTCACTTAAAGTACCCAGCTTGCACTGAAATCATCTGTGGCCATTATATGGATTTTTAAGTTGTTATGATGAGAGAAAGTTCTGTACACCTAGAAGGGCCTGGGGCCTTTTCACTGGAATTCCCCATGGCCCCCAGCACAGGGCTCATTCAGCACACAGCAAGTGCTCAGTAAATGTTGGCAGACTGACACATCACCCCATCGGGTGTTTAAAATGGGAATGGTAAACACAGTGTCTCTCTTTGCTCATGGAGTGGGAGGCAGAATGGACCAGTGGTTGGTACCCAAGCTCTGGTGTAAAATTGTTGTTGGCCAAGTATTGACTCTGCTTCTCACTGGCTACATGACCTTGAGGAAGTTACTTGACTTTTCTGTGCCTTGCTCTCCCCATTCGTGAAATGGGAATATAATTAATAATAATAATATCATCTAGGGAGTAATTATCTAGGTTATTAGGTAGTGCATGTAAAGCCTGGAAAGAGCCCAGTGCTGGTTAGCTGTTCTCATTCTTGGTAGTCAGAGGCTCATGATGTGCTGTGTTTCATTGACTCCAAGATATTATGGATCATAAGAACACAGCATTAGTTCATGTGCCACTAAGAAAGAACTAACTCTGCCAATTAAACTGACAGAAAGCTATTATCACTTAGGATGTTTGGGGGTCTTTGTAGCATTGTAAAGTTTCCTTTATCATATAATGTATCATCTGTGAGTACATTAAGAGAAAAATATAGTTGAAATAAGTGGGTCAAGATATTTTTTAGGCAATGACAATTTTACCATGACTGCCACCTTGTCAGCAGCAATTGTGAGACTTACTGACTCAATTGCAGAGGTGGTAAAATGTGGAAAATGTATTTCTTATAATCGATGAAATACAAAATACAGTAATACAAGAGAAAAAGGCAGGATAATTTTGAGAGAAGAGGCCATATCTTTTCATTCTTTTGTTCATGCACTCATCTATTTGACAAATATTTAATGAGCACACACTCTGTACCAAGAATTGCCCCCGAGGAGACCTAGGGGTGGGGTGGGAGGGGTATGGGGGGGGGTCAGGAATGTGGGCCCCTGTTTACTGACAGCACACCAATGTCTCTCCCAGTCATTGATGTCTCAGGTGCTAGGGAGAAAAAAATGCTCTAGCTAGGACCTCGGCGGGTCCCATGCCCTCAGCCTAAGCTTCTCCAGTATTCACAGTGGCAGGAGAGTCTAGTGCCTGCTTATGTCTTTCTGGCTCTTAAGCCCAGCTCCCAGCCCCGGGGAGGCAGCAGAGTCTATGGAGTACGTAAGAACACAGGGTTTACGGGCTTCCCTGGTGGCGCAGTGGTTGAGAGCCCGCCTGCCGATGCAGGGGACACGGGTTCGTGCCCCGGTCCGGGAAGATCCCACATGCCGTGGAGCGGCTGGGCCCGTGAGCCATGGCCGCTGAGCGTGCGCGTCTGGAGCCTGTGCTCCGCAACGGGAGAGGCCACAGCAGCGAGAGGCCCTCGTACCGCCAAAAAAAAAAAAAAAGAACACAGGGTTTAGCCTCAAACACATCAGAGTTAAGTCCCAACTCTTGGCAAGTGACACTTCCTCCCTGTGTCCCAATTTCCCCCTCTGTCAAAGGGGGTAATAATAGTATGTATATAAGGTCATGAGGGCCTGAAGGAGACAATCCTTGTAAAGGGCCTGGGACATGGTAAATGCCTACTACACTTTAGCCCTCATTGTATTTCTATTTCAGGGGGCCTAGGCCTGGGTCTCCCACAGGGTCCATCCGACTTCCATTCTCCACCACCAGGCTCTTCTGCTTCTACCCTGCTGATGGGCATCCACTGTCCTCTGGCTGATTTAAGGGGAACTTCAGGGTCTGTTCGGGGCCCTTCATTAGTTCCCAGGGTGGCAGGGAGGAGACTCTGCTCTCTCCCGTTAGGAGACAGGAGGGTTTTCATGCTCCCCTTAGGGTTTCAGGAAACCCTAGCCAGAGTGGACATGATGAGCTTCTTGTGTGAAATCTGCTGTGTGGGTATTGGTTAGACGCGACCTCTTGCTCCTACCAGATTCTGGGGTTCATTAAAGGCTTGATTAGAGCAAGGTCTGTGCCTTCAACCTCGTACGCATCTCCTGGGTGTGGGGAAATATGCTGGTCCATGGAAAAGGAAAGTGTGTGGACCATGTGACACGGCCACGCAGCCACTGAACCATGGCAAAGGGAAAAGGCCAGGTGCAGCAGGGTCACCACTCCCTTGTCATAGGCTCCAGGTCTACAGATAAGTGGGTGGCTCTGGGTCACCCACGTGTGGGTTTAAGGCCCGGTTCCTTCACTGACTAGTCCTGGGACCTTAGTCAGGCCTCAGTTCTTCATTTGTAAACAGAATTAAAATGGTAAGAGTGCGGCAAAGACTTGAGGTATTCACCGTATTCACGTTCTCTTCTTTGTGGGGCACCAGCCAGAATGCATTTCCCCCACCCCCTTTGCTGTGTGCAGTGACCATGTTCCTCATGCTGCCAGGAAAGTGAGCAGAAGTCAGAAGTGCCACTTCCAGGCCTGGCCCTGATAAACCTCCCACACATGATCTCTCTTCCTCTTCCCTCTCCTGCTGATTCGGCTGAGAGGATCTACAGCAGGGGTCCCCAACCACCCCCGTCCCCGGGGGCCGCACAGCAGGAGGCGAGCGGGCGAAGCTTCATCTGCTGCTCCCCATTGCTCGCATTACCGCCTGAACCATCCCCACCTCCCCCGCCCACCCCCGTCCGAGGAAAGATCGTCTTCCGCGAAACCGGCTCCTGGTGCCAAAAAGGTTGGGGACCGCTGATCTACAGGACCTGGAAGCGGTGGAGCCACAAGGTAGAAGGGACCTGGGCCCCTGAATGACTCCAGAGCCCTGGTCCCACCTCTTTGACCAGCTCTGGACCATGATGTGAACCAGACATTAACTTTTATTATGATAAGCCACAGAGATTTGGGGCTGTTATCCTTAAGAATACAAGTAGTGGACTTCCAGTGGTTAAGTGGTGGTCCAGTGGTTAAGACTCTGTGCTTCCACTACAGAGGGCACGGGTTCGATCCCTGGTCAGGGAACTAAGATCCCACAGGCTGTGCGGCCAAAAAAAAAAAAAGAGAGAGACAAGCCACATTTGGATTTCAGGTCCCCCTCCACTCTCTAGCTATGTGACTTCAGGTAGGTGTCCTACTTGTCTATGCCTTAATTCCCTCCTGTGTAAACAGGTTCATGTGTTCCAGTCCAGCCACCTTTACACATACAGATATATGGAATTCTTTGGCGTTCCATTGTGTTGGGCAGAGCACCTTTGTTGAGCTGTGGATATTTTACTGGTTGTAGATTGAAGGGGAGAGACAAAGGGAGCATCTCATCCACCACGATGCTGACGTCAGTCATCAAAGTGGAGTTCATAATGGTACATATCTCACAGGGTTATGGTGAGGGTTAAAGGAGTAAGTATATGTGAACAAGTAGTAGCAGACACGGAAGAACTCAATACAATGTATTATTGCTCTATCCTTATTGCTATTGTTACTGTACTATTGTTACATGATTACCATTATTACTTTTGTTAGTACTGTCCTTACTGGCTGTGGTTAGACTCGGGGCAACTCAGTTTACTTCTCCGACCTCACGTTCCTTATCTGTAAAACTGGATACTGGGGGAGTTGAGAGGTTAGAAGTAGCAGCAACAGTACTTCCCTGGCGATCCAGTGGTTAAGACTCAGTGCTTCCACTTCAGGGGATGCGGGTTCGATCCCTGGTCAGGAAACTAAGATTCCTGCATGCCATATGGTGCGACAAAAAAAAAAAAAGTAGTAGCAACGTGGTGCCGAGCACACGGTGGCCACTTGGTAAGTGCGGCTGGTCCCCCGTGGGCGAAGCCATCCTCCTGCCTGGCTTCCAGCCCAGTGCCCAGCAGGTCAGGAAGGAGTTAACCAGAGTTCTGAACATGGGCCCTGTGCTGCAGTCCATCTGGTCTCCCTACTGGCAGCTTAAATCTCTTGGGTGAGTGAAAGAGTAAAATGGCTTAGGGAGGAAGAAGCGGGGCTGAGCTGGTCTCTATCCATGTGCTAAATTAATTGTTCTCCCTGCATCCAGAGGAGTCTGGAACAGCAATCCTCCACACTTCTAGCAGCTGCCTAGCTCCGATTTTCTGGAACTATCATGATTTCACATATTCTCTCTTATTATCCATATAAATCTCCCAAATGGCCCAGAAATTCCAACACCTTCATATCCAAAAGTGAGCATCCTGCCTACCTTTTTCACGCAGAAGTGACACCCAACACACACCTGAGACCTTCCTTTGGCCACTTAGATTGGAAAATGTGGTGGCCATGAGGGAGAGCTCTCCTTGATTCCTAATAAGAATGGAACCAAGGGTGTGAGAGGTGGCTGTTACAGGTGAGGGGAGGAGATACTGCCAGGGCCAGAAGGGCAAAGGGCCAGGCACTGGAGCCCCATCCAGGACACGTCTACCCGCTCAGTGTTCACTTCAACAGATGCCGTTACCCAATTCAGCAAGAACACCGTGTCCAGAGGGGGCGATTTGGGGCAGAACAGGAGTGAGCAGAACAGCCGTACAAAATCTGAAAAACCCCCCAAACTGGGGGGAGATGGGGTCCTAAACACTGATGGGATGCCCCCACCATCATGGCTAAAGCCACCCCCGAGTCTCTGCTGGGGCTTAGGCCATTAAGGTGGTCAGACCTGGAGGGGATGATCCCATGACATCCTCTCTCCCCCTGACTCCAGGCAGGACACCTATGCAGGCCCAGGCTGACTCACCCTCAGCTGTTAACTGGAAAGTTAAGCTGCTCCCTCCTCATCCTGCCTTCCAGGAAAACCAGAAACCCAGGGCCAGCTCACCTCTTCTAGCCTGAGGGTGGAGGGGGAGGAGTGGGTAGGGGAGTGGTGGGTAGGGGTGGTGGTAAGAGGAGCTGGCATGGGGCCAGCGCGCCCTGAGCTCATCACATTCTTGGAGCCAGGGAGGGGGTGGGCCATCCCGCTTCCAGCCTCCCAGAGTCTGCTGCTGTGGCTTGTGGGCGGGCTTCCAGACAGGAGAAGGGCCCCAAGGACCCACCGTCTGCTTCCATTTGGGAAGGAGAGTAGCACAAACCTCAATTCAAGTCCCCACTCTGCCTTGTGATCGAAGCTATCTGAGCTCAGTTCCCGTCTATGAAATGGAGATAACAGTGATACCTAACTCCTAGGGTTGCCTTGAGGATTAAATGAGATATTTTAATCTTTTGCATAGTTCCTGGGGCATTCTTTTTGCTCAGTAAATATTGGCTACCCGGAAAACTAAAGTATTTAAAGACCAAGGGTTCCTTCCTTTGGCAGTGGGGGCACCCAGCACCAGAAGAGTCAGGAGAGGCAGGTAGCGGCCCAGCCCAGGCTCTGGGGACAGGGAGCAGCGTGGTGCTGTCTGAGGGCTAGCAGAGCGAGTGGGTGAGGGTACAGGCTTTGTAGCCAGACTGTCTGGATTCAAATCCCAGCTCCACCTGTTACTGCAGTGTTGGGCCAACCACTTAATAACCACTTCTGTGGATCTCAGTTTCCCCCTCTGTAAAATGGGGGAAATAAGACCAGCTTCCCAGGTTATCATAAGAATTAAATAACTCCTACATAAAGCACTTAGAACACTGCCTGGAACACGCTAAGTCTGGCCATTATTGTCTATATTATTTGAGTCTGTCCGGAGTCCTCCTCATCCATCCCCAGTCATAACAATAACAATAATAATAACTCCAACAGCCACAGTTAATTGTTCTCTCATTTATACATTCTCTCAACAAACCCATGACACCATTCTCACCTTCTAGGTGGGCACAGTGAGGCTCAGGAAGTCTGGGTAAGGTGCCCAAGATCACACTGCTAGAGACAGGATTTGAACTCAGGTCTCTGACTCCAGAGCCCACACACTTAGCCATTTACTAAGCTGCACTTTTATGGGAACTGCAGGGGGCTGGACACCCAACACATCAACCCTCATAAACAAAGAGACCTTGAGACAGTGGCCCAGCAAACACTGACTGTACCATTGTCCAGGTGCTGTGAGTGTTTAGAGAGAGGGTCCGGATGCAGCCTTGGCCCTGAGGACCAGGTAGGACTGGCACTGGAGCATTAGGAGGGCTGTGGTTTCAGGCGGCAGCAAAGGTGTGGAGGAGGGGCCAGGCAGGGCGCAGGTGGGGCCAAAGCAAGAGGCGTGGCTGGGGTTAAAGTCAGAGGCAGGGGAGGGGGTTGGCCAGCCTCCCTCCAAGTGGAGTTTCAGCACAAAGCAAAAGGCTGAGGCCCAGGGCAGCCTCAAAAGCCCTACTGTCCCTGCCCCTCAAAATCCCAGCATTGGAGACCCAAGGACATAACAGATCCCCAGCTCAGACTCAGCCTAGAACAGGGATCAAGGAGAATGGCTGGGGCCCCTCAGCCCTGCTTTCTTTGTTTGTTCTCCTCTCGGTGTGAACACACCCAACATGGCAGCTGGCATCCAGGGCATACCCAGCACATGCTCCCTGCCTTCCTCCCTGGCGCAGGAGATGGAGTGGAACCCAGTCCTGACACAGGACTCCCTCCAAAAACAAATCCAACCCACCATCAGCAACGAAAAATTTATGGGCGGTTTCTTAGGAATTTAAAAGGCAAGTTTCCTAGTAGAGCAAGACTTCCTGAACATCCTACCTCCCACTGCAGCTCCTTCTCTAGGAGTTGTTTTCCTGAGGCCACAGCTTCACATCTCTTCTCCTCTGAAACTCCAGCCACTCCTCTCCTTGCCCTCAAATTCCCAGTTGGCCTGTAGCCTTCACACATGTACACTGAGTGCCATTAGCAGGACAGGCTACATCATTTCGCAGGGCCTGGTGTAAAATGAAAATGTAGGGGCCCTGGTTCAGAGAGTATGGAGAATTTCAAGATGGTGACAGCAGAGTATTAAATTAAGTGCCCGGCCCTTCCAAGCACACAACCCTGTCGACTGCACGGGCAGCACGCCCATGGAGCTGACCCTGGCCTTTAGTGTATGCCCTGCATGGACTAGAACGTCAAGTTTCATGAGTTTCAAAGCTAAAATCAGGGGCTTCCCTGGTGGCGCTGTGGTTAAGAATCCGCCTGCCAATGCAGGGGACACAGGTTCGAGCCTTGGTCCGGGAAGATCCCACATGCCATGGAGCAGCTAAGCCCGTGCGCCACAACTACTGAGCCTGCGCTCTGGAGCCCACGAACCACAACTACCCAAGACTGCGCGCCTAGAGCCCGTGCTCCGCAACAAGAGAAGACACCGCAATGAGAAGCCCTGGCGCGGCAACGGAGACCCGGTGCAGCCAGAAATAAATAAATAAATTTATTTTAAAAATAACTAAGTAAAAATAAAGCTAAAATCTGAGATTCCACCATCCCCCGGCCCCACCAAAAGAAAATCATATTTCGAAGACGGCTGCTCTGGGCTATATCCACCCCACCCTCAACTCTCAACTGCTCACTTTCCATGCTGCGCTTATTGCCCCAGTAGAAAAGTTTGAGGTCTTATATTTGAACTGATCGTACCTTTCGCAAAGTGCTTTCATATGTTCTTTACGAGAGAGAAGTTATCGTCTCATTTTATGGTTAGGCAAACTGAGATTCAGAAACTCTGCACCCGAGAGCTGGCACCTTGCTGGCCAATAGCATATGTGGCACCAAAACAATAGCCTCCAGATGCCCTCAGCCTGAAACCATTTCCTCCGGAGAAAACATCTGGACACCATCTAAGGTGAATGAACAAATGCAAACCTCAACACCAAGGGAATTAATTTTATTTATATGGTAACAGCAATTTCTAGTGTTGAAACAGCCTCAGCCAACCCCAGACAAATACCAGGCCTGAATCAGACCTCCATCAGCAGAAGTGCTGATGGAAATGTGGGAAATGTCCCCATCCTTCCAACTCATAACATGCAGTGCTCCTGCAACCACGGACCGACGAAGAAAAAAGGGGACCCAAGCTCCTATTCCAAAAGGGTATAGTAGGGCTATTTGCTTTGTTTTACTCCTCATTAATACTTGGGAAATCTTTATTTTTTAAGTGAACTTTTAATTTTGGAATCATTTTAGATTTACAGAAAAGGTGTAATGATAATGTGGAGAGTTCCTGCACCCAGTTCCCCATTATTAATGTTTTATTACCGTGTGGATTTGTCACAGCCAAGAAACTGACACTGGCACTCAGCTATTAACTAAGCTCCAGACTTGATTTGGGATTCACCTGGATTTTTCCACTAATGTCCTCTTTCTGTTCCAAGACTCAATCCAGGGAAGCACATGACATTTACTTATCATGGCTCCCCTTTAGTCTGTGACAGTTTCTCCCTGTTTTTCAAGACATGGACAGTCTTGGGAATTCCCTGGTGGTCCAGTGGTTAGGACTCCACACTTCCACTGCTGAGGGCCCGGGTTCAATCCCTGGTTAGGGAACTGAGATCCCACAAGCTGCGCTGCCAAAAAAAGACATGGATGGTCTTGAGGAGGAATGGCAGGTCTCCTGTCCAGTGCCCACCAGGCTGTGTCGTTTTCTCCCCAGTAGACCTGGGTTATAAGTTTTTAGAGAGAACACCACAGAGGTGAAGTGCCCTTCTCGTCACATCCTATCAGGAGTCCATGGCACCCACATGACGCCGCTGGTGAGATTCACCTTGAGCTTGCGGTTAAGGTGGTGTCTGTCAGGCTTCTTTACTGTGAAGTTACTATTGTTTTCACTTTCCAAACTCTACTCTTTGGAAGTGCGTCTATAAGTCTAAGCCACCCTCAAGTTGGACAGGGCAGGAAACCTTGATTTTTTTTAATGTTAATTTAATTATCTTTTTAAAAAAAAATCCTGGTTTAAAGTGCAAAAGAGGGCTTCCCTGGTGGTGCAGTGGTTGAGAATCCGCTTGCCGATGCAGGGGACACGGGTTCGTGCCCCGATCCGGGAAGATACCCCATGCCGCAGAGCGGCTGGGCCCGTCAGCCATGGCCGCTGAGCCTGCGCGTCCGGAGCCTGTGCTCCACAACGGGAGAGGCCACAACAGTGAGAGGCCCTCGTACCACAAAAAAAAACAAACAAAAAAAACAAACAAAAAAAATAAAGTGCAAAAGATACCAAAGGATCCAAGGCAAAAATTTTCTCCCCATCTCTATCCCTGAAAGTAACAATGTTACCATTTTCTCATGAATCATTCCAGAGGTATTTTATACGCAGACAAGTAAATATACATACTTTGCTCCACCTTTTTCACACAAAGGTAGCACGCTGGCCACACTATTCTACACCCAACCATAGTGAGACCTTGTAAAGCACACAAGTTGTCTGACATGATGGATGATTAAATAAATTACATTACTGCAGAGCAAGGGCCTGGCCACAGCTACCAGCAGTTACACAGGTAAATAGTATCTGTTCTCATGAAAAGGTAATATGTCAAATGAAAATAAAATCAAGTGCAGAGTACATATGATTTCTATTGGTGAACGCTGTCTTTCAGGAGGATAAATTTCAGAAGAGGTCACAGGAGACTAAATGCCTGAGATAAAACAGAAGGCTAGTGAGTATAATGTTTTGCTATATATAAAAGGAAAATAAAAAGATGGGGCTGTGAGCTTTGGGGGAATGCAAACTCGAGGATCCTGAAGCCAGCCACTGATGGATGGCAAGACCTTGTCACTCTTTTCCTAGTCAGGGAGGGAAGGGCTGTTTGACTTTCTAAAATCTGTCTGCCTGGATGGAGGGTGGTTGCAGTTAATTGCCTTGTGTAAGTAAGAATAGAGCAAACACCCCACCCAGGGCGGGGATGGGATGTAGATTCCTCAGACCTGAACTGTCAGGCTGCAGGCCACACATGTGTGGATGCCCCACAGCCCAGCACTATCCACAGCCTGCAGGATGAAGTGCTGCCTTTCAGCCTGGCACCTCTTCATTCGTTCATTCATTCATTCATTCATCCATTTACCCATTCAATCATTTATCCATTTTCCCATCCATCCATCCATCCACCCATCCAACCATTCATCTATCTATCATTCATCCATCCATCCATTCATCCATTCTCCTTTCTACTCGTTTGTTTCCTTTATTCACTCAGCATTTATTATGTGGCTGATCCTTTGCCAGATACAGGGATACAGCTGTGGCTGAGATGGGCCCAGGCCCCTTCTCGTAGAGTGTACAGTCTGGTGCAGAACTAACCCAGTTTGGGGAATGCATCAAAATCTTGGGCATTTTAGGATCACAGGGGACTTCCCTGGGGTTCCAGTTGTTGGGACTCCGCACTTCCGCTGCATGGGGCACTGGTTCAATCCCTGGTCGGAGAACTAGGATCCTGCATGCTGCGCAGTGCAGCCAAAAAAAAAAAAAAAAAAAAAAAAAAATCACAGAAGAAGGAACTAAACCAGCCTGTGGAGCAGAGCTGCTTCGTGGAGGAGGTGACAACTTGGCTCAGTGGGTGCTAGTCAGGCTTGGTAGGCCTGAAGGGAGAAAAGGGAAATTTCAGATGTAGGAACAAGCAAAGGCCCACAGACCAGTACTAGCACCCAGCAACCAAGCCCTTGCCTCAGTCTGGACCCTGTGCCAGGCTCTTAGCAGTCAAAACTTCACTTCAGCCCACAGGAGAACTTTGAGGGAGATAGTATGATCTCCATTTTTTCTAGCTTTATTGAGATATTATTGACATACAACATGTAAGTTTAAGGTGTCCAGTGTAATGAAGGATTACTACAGGAAGGTTAGTTAACACCCCCACCCTCTCACATAATTACCACTTTCTTGTGGTTATAGCATTTAAGATCTACTCTCTTAACTTTCAAGTATCTAATACATTATTGCTAATTACAGCCACCATGCTGTGCATTAGATCCCCAGAACTTATTCACCATAAGTCTGGAAACGTGTACCCTTTGACCAACATCTCCCTATTTCCCTCACTCTCCAGCCCTAGCAACCGCCAATCGACTTTCTATCTCTATGAGTTCAGCTTTTTACATTCCACATGCAAGTGAGAACATACAGTATTTGTCTTTGTCTGCCTTATTTCACTTATTATAATGCCTTCAAAGTCCATCCATGTTGTTGCAAAAGGCAGGATTTCCTTTTATTTTATGGCTGAATAATAATCCAGTCATCCACTGATGGCACTTAGATTGTTTCCATGTCTTGACTACTGTGAATAATGCAGTGAACATGTGGGTACAGATATCTCTCCTAGAGAGTGATTTCATTTCCTTAGGATATATACCCAGAAGTGGGATTGCTGTATCATATGGTAGTTCTTATTTTAATTTTTTGAGGAACCTCCATACTGTTTTCCAGAGTGGCTGCACCAGTTTACCTTCCCACCAACAGTGCACCAGAGTTCCCTTTCTCCACATCTTTGCCAATACTTGTTATCTCTCTTTGAGGATAGCCATTCTAATAGGTGTGAGATGATATCTCATTGTGGTTTTGATTTGCATTTCTCTGATGATTAGTGATGTTGAGCATCTTTTCATGTACCTGTTGGCCCTTTGGATATCTTTTTTTTGAAAAGTGTATGATCTCCCTTTTAAAGATAAGGATGCTGAAGGACGGGGCTGAGGTTTACCTTCTTTTCTGTGTCTCTCCCTGGTGCCCGGTCCAAGGCCTGACATACAAAATGTGCTCAAGAATTGCAGATTGGCAGAATGGCATGGGCTGGAGACTGTATATTGGATGACCCCATTACTAGGGAACCACGACTATGTCCCTGAAACCCTCTGTCCATAGCTTCCTGGTCTGTAAAGCAGGGATACTTTCAAAATCAACATCTTTAGAGCACTTGTGTGCTGTGCTGGGAAAAGCGGCAAACAACGCAGAGTTCCAGGCTCCGGGAACTTCTGGGGAAGGATCTGAAAAGTTAGCAGGAAGTTATAATCCACCACAGCAAGATGATTTGCTCTGAGGGGGACATACAGGCACTGGGTGAGCACAGCTTGAGTTGCTATCAGAATTAATGAGATAATACACACTAACTAGAGAAGTCAATGGCTTCCTATGTGCTTGGCACTGTGCTGAGTGTCTTACATGAACTAACTTGTTTAGTCATTACAATGCTACCAGGTCAGTATGATTATGATCGATGCATGTACTAAGAGGAAGGTAGTGGAGGCTCAGAGAGGTTAGGTAACTTGCCCAAGGTCACACAGCTGGTGAATGGCAGAGCTGGAATCAGAACCCAGGCTGTCTGGTCCTTGACCACAGACTCTCCTGGATCAAGGAGACTAGCGGGTAACACTGAATTTTCCTCTTCTGTCTCTCAGAAGATAGATAAGGTCATATCTACAGAGCATGGAGCCAGGGGGCCCTAGGATTAGAGTAGTACCCTAAAAAAAAAAGGTCTATTTTTGGAACCTCAAATGAGGTCAAGGCCTGTCCTGAATCCCACGTCGTGAGCAGCGGGCCACATTCTGTCAGCTGGACTTCTCCAGGGTTTAGAGCAGAGAGAGGACTGGGAAGATGTTGGGTTGCAGCATCCCAGAGCTCTGGCCTGGTGTCCAAACCAACCTTGTTCCTTGGGCTTCAGGCCTTGCCATGAGGTACCTGCCGGGGCCCTGAAATTGGAACAGACTTCATCCCTCACTGCTGCAGGGAAGTGACTTTGAGGCCTCAAGTTGCAGTGACTGCAGAGTAGCTGGCCTTCCTCCATCTTTCAGGACTACTCCCCACTTTTCTTTCCGTGTCCACCCCAGCAATCTGAGCATTATTCATGCCTGAAATATCTCAGAAAGCCACAACAGCCCTGCCCTCCACCCAAATCCACACAGCCTCATGGCCTCTGTTCTTTAAAAGGTCATCTTCCTCCCTGCCTTTACCGATGGACCCCTCACCCCTGGGCCCTTCACACCTCACTGTTTCACTGCACAGGGACATGCCTGTCATTCTGTCCCCCATCAGGACTTTGCCCACAGACACCACCTTCCTATTGGCCTCTGGGGCCCTGGGCTGCCAAGCTGGTCTGTCAGGCACCTGCAGTCAAGACCTGTGGGGATCTGCTAACATTTCCACTTCAGCCTGTCCTGGAGAAAGTACATGACATTGCGTAAGAGCCTCTCCCACCTGCTCTGAGGGGCCCAGAAGGCTCGGGTCTCAGTCCTGGCCCTGACCATTTCCAAGACAGGGGGAGCCACACTCTTGGGGGGATGCCACTGTGTGTGTAGTCCGCAGAGTCCAGGCTCCCGGGCGGGATGGTCTCTGGTATGACTATAACACACGCTCAGCACACACCCAGACCCCCTTCAGCTTACGCCAGTTACTTCCAGCTGCTGGCAGCCAAGACCTTCTGCCTGATGACTTTCTGGTCACCTGCTCTCTGGGTGAGTCCTCTTCATAAACTAACTTATTTAGTCCTCGTAAGTCCACACTCTGCCTGTACATCTTAGTCCAAAAGGGCCTCGAATGAACAGCTCCCCCCTCTCCCAGTAGCCCTCCACCAATAACTGATGGTAAAGCCCCCAGCTCCTCCCCTTTCCTCTTCCCAGGAGCAGCCCCTCATTAACGCACCCTTTATGGGCTTCCTTCCTTGCCTTTCTCACCTCTCACCTCCCCTGCTAGTGCTTCGTGGGATCACTTCCCAAATAAACGTCTTGCATTTGAATCCTAGAACTGGGTCTGCTTGAGAGGAAACCCAAACTAAGACAACATCTAATTTCCAACATTTATCTAGCGTTTTTGTGCCAAAGCACCGCGCTCAACACTTCACATGTCTTGACTCACTTAATCCTCCGACAGCCAGGGCTATGAGGTGGGGACCGTTATCATCTCCATTTCACAGATGCAGAAACTGACTCAGCTGGAGCTTGAAGCCAAGCGGCTCCTCCCGTGACCCTGTCCTGCAGCCAGCCTGAATTGCTTTCGGTTCCTCAAACGACTCCACTCAGTCTCCTCCTGCCCTCTGTCCTCTGGGGCACAGGGAGGTTAAATCACTTGGTCACAGCAAGTTAGAGGTTGAACCACATGGGTTCAAGAGCAGGCTTCCAGGCTGGGAGTCCTCACACTTCACCCCCGTGGTAGACGAACAGTAGCCCCTCAAGAAGTCCACGTCCGGACCCTGTGACTGTTACCTTCTATGGCAAAAGAGATTTTGCAGATGTAATTAAGTGAAGGATCTTGAGAGAGAGAGATGATCCTCGATTATCCACATGGGCTCGATGTAATCACAACAGTCCTTATAAGAGGGTATCCTCCACCTGTGTCTTTCAGACAGAAGACAATGTGAAGACAAACCAGAGGAACAGAGAGGAAGACATTTGAAAATGCTACACTGCTCCCTTTGAAGATGGAAGACAGGGTCATGAGCCAAGAGATGCAGGTGGCCTCTGGAAGCTGGAAAAGGCAAGGAAACAGATTCTCCCCTGGAGCCTCCAAAAGGAACCAGCCCTGTCATCACTTTGACCTTAGCCCAGTGAAACTGACTTTGGACTTCTGGTCTCCAGAGCTGAAAGAGAATACACTTGTGTTGATTTAAGCCACTACATTTATGGTGATTTGTTACAGTAGCCACAGGAAACTAATGCAACTACTGAACCAGCCTACCAACTGCTACCAACTGCTACCAACTGCTCAGACGTAGCATGGTTCCCGAGAACAGCCGACACCTGGCGGGCACATCATCAATCAGCGGGCAATTGCAACCCATCGCAGGGGGTGCCTGGGGCGGGGAGCACACAGAAGGGCCCGTCTGGTCTGAAGGGTCAGGGAAGACTTCCTGAGTGCGAGCTTTCTTCAGCCTAGGCTGGGAGGAAAGGGAAAGGGTGGGTGCTGAACAGAAGAGGAGCAAGTGCAAAGGCCAGGAGGTGAGAGAAAGCTCAATCATTCGAGGAACTGAAATGATTCAGGGTGGCCAGAGCTTGAGGGAGAAATGGTAGAAGCTGTGTGGTGCAATGGTTAGGAGGGCGGACTCCATAGGTGCTTGCGTGTGAGGCCATGCCTTGCTGTCTCCCAACTGTGCTATTTGGGGTAACTTGGCCTCTCTGTGCCTCAGTTTCCTCACCTGCCTGATGGTATTTTTTGTGTGTGTGTTCCTATTTTATCTTTTTTTTATCTTTTTAAAATTTTTTTATACAATTTTTTTTTTTTTGGCTGCATCGGGTCGTTGAGGCATGCGGCATCTTTTATTGTGGTGCGCAGTCCCTTCGTTGTGGCGCTCGGGCTTTTTCTTTAGTTGTGGCACTTGGGCTTCTCTCTAGTTGTGGTGTGCAGGTTTTCTCTTCTCTAGTTGCGGCACGTGGGCTCTCTCGTTGAGGCTGCAAACTCTGTAGTTGTGGCGTGTGGGTTTAGTTGCCCCGCAGCATGTGTTGGGCTTCTCTCTAGTTGTGGTGTGCAGGTTTTCTCTTCTCTAGTTGCGGCACGTGGGCTCTCTCGTTGAGGCTGCAAACTCTGTAGTTGTGGCGTGTGGGTGTAGTTGCCCCGCAGCATGTGGGATCTTAGTTTCCCGACCAGGGATCAAACCTGCGTCCCCTGCATTGGAAGGTGGATTCTTTAACACTGGACCACCAGGGGAGTCCCTATTTTTATACAAATTTTATTTTTTTAATTTTATTTATTTATTTATTTTATTTTATTTTTGGCTGTGTTGGGTCTTTGTTGCTGCACTTGGGCTTTCTCTAGTTGCGGTGAGCGGGGGCTTCTCTTGTTGCAGAGCATGAGCTCTAGGCACATGGGCTTCAGTACTTGTGGCACATGGGCTCAGTAGTTGTGGCGCACGGGCTTAGTTGCTACACGGCATGTGGGATCTCCCCAAACCAGGGATTGAACCCACGTCCCCTGCATTGGAAGGCGGATTCTTAACCACGGCACCACCAGGGAAGCCCTTTATACAAATTTTAAAGTCTACTTTCCATTTACAGTTACTACAAAATATTGGCTATATTCCTCGTGTTGTACGATACATCTCTGAGCCCCTCTTATAGCCGATAGTTTGTACCTCCCACTCCCCCGCTCCTATACGGCCCCTCCCGCCCCACGTGATGGCATTTAACTCACAGAGTTCTGTGAGATTTAAATACATCTACAGGACTTGGAACAGTGTCTGGCAGAGGCGGGGCTCAGTAAATCTGTCCTCGATGCCTCCCCATATCAACAGTGAGGTGGCTGCCTGCACCCCTCAGGCGGGGTGAATGTACAGTCCAGGGCTGCGCACGGGGAGGCCCACGTCCCTCAGATTGTGAGAGCGGGTCAGGCTCACCAGAGCCAACTAGCATCAGCCCTGGACTTTTGCTGGAAGTTCTGGGAAAGAGGAGCTCTCTCCGGGTTGGGGCTGCCGAGGAGGTGAACCTGGAGCAGCTGGAGGGTGGCTTCATCACCACATGGGGAGGCCTGCCTGAGCGGGAAGCCAGAAGAGGGGAAGGCAGAGCCCTGAGGGAGAGAGGTGGATCTTGAAGGTGTCACCTAGGCCCCTGGATCCAGACACGTCTGAATCACCCCCTTGGACTGTCTGGTTACACGGACAATCATTTCTCTTTTGGCTTTCAGACTTTCAGCTGGGTTTCAGTCACCTGCAACCAGGAGAGTCCTGATTGACTGGTGTGTGCTCAGTAAACGTGCACAGACTGAGTGACTGAGTGAGCCCTGTGAGTTTGGGGTGATTGCGTGGGAAGGGCCTCGCTGCCCTGTAGGACCATCCAGACTTGGAGGGACTCTGCATTTGGCCTGGAAAAGCACCCTCTCCATTCTCTGCCCCCGCAGGGCCTGACATCCGAATCTAGGTTCCTTCCAAAGGAGGATGAGGCTTGGCTCAGGGCAGGTGTGCAGCTGGCTGAATCCTAGTTTTCCTCTACCTGAAGCAAACCTCCCTCAACAGGGAAGGTCGCAGGTTCTGCTTGGAGCTGGGAAATGGGAAAGGCGGTTGAGTGCTAAAGTCCTGGAATGAACAGCCCAGGGGATAAGATAAATGCTTTTATCATTTCCATTTTACAGATGAAGACACTGAGGCAAAGTTACCTGTCCTCAAAGCTGGGGCTCACCAAACGGAACTCAGAACTCTTTCTTGCCCCAAGACATTGCTTCATCCTCCTTAGCCATTTTCTTTCTGGTGTCTGCAAATTTTTTCGGGCTTTCTTGCCCTTTCAAGTCCAGATACTCTAATTCCTTATAATTACTCATGCCTTGCTCTTAGGTCACAAAGAAGAATGTTTGGCCAGACCTGGGTCTGTGTCTCTGCTCTATGCTGTACAAGTTGTGTGTCTTCGGGGAGGGAGAAGGGTAAGCTGGGACGAAGTGAGAGAGTGGCACGGACATATGTACACTACCAAATGTAAAATAGCTAGTGGGAAGCCGCTGCATAGCACAGGGAGATCAGCTCAGTGCTTTGTGACCACCTAGAGGGGTGGGATAGGGAGGGTGGGAGGGAGACGCAAGAGGGAGGAGATATGGGGATATATGTGTACGTATAGCTGATCCACTTTGTTGTACAGCAGCAACTAACACAACAATGTAAAGCAATTATACTCCAATAAAGATGTTAAAAAAAAAAAAAGCTGTGTGTTTTGGGGCCAATGCCTTCACCTCTCTGGGCCTTGGTTCCTTCACCCATGGCAGTGGAGATGGCAAAACCTACTCTCAGCCTTTTAATGAGGATTGAGTTAATACATGTAAAATGCTTAAAACAATTAAGTCCTTTTCAAGTGCTCAATAAATGGCAGCTTTTATCATTCATTTCCTTCAGAAACTATATTGTGTAGTATTTCTTGAAATGAAATAGAGGAAAATGTCTCCCAAATAAGTAAATAACACAACTTTGAGAACTGCAATGTCACCTATCTTTTCTCTTTTTGCTTTTTAATTTTGCAGTCTTTATCCATGTTGGCAGAGAAGCAGCAAGAGGATGGGGTTGCGGGGAGGGCTGGTGCCTCCTGCTTCTGGCCACGGCAGGCGAGCTAGTATCAGGTCACCCCTCCGGTCGAGAGCACCTAGAAATGATTGAGAAAGACAAGCCTGTAACTGGGAGTTGCTTTTCCCCTCAAGGAGTGTACCGACTGGGGCAGCTGAGAGGCTGAGAAGCTGGCAGAGCTTTGGTGTCTCAAGGTCTGGGGGAACGAAAATTGGAGTGAGGACTGACCCGTGGTGGCAGTTCCTTAATAAAACCCCGGGCTTGAGGTGGGACTCTAATAACTGTGATTAATGCATTCAAGAAACTAGATAACAAGAATTTCAGCAGGACACTGGAAACTATAAAAAATAATTAAATGGAAGTCCCGGAACTGGAAAATATGATACTGAAATTAAAATTTGTAGTTGTTGGAGCACAGGTTCTGAGCCACTGCCTAGGTTTCAGTCCTAGCCCCAGCCTTTACTATTTACAGTGCTGGTCCTTGTTTCTCTTTTATTGAGAAGCAGCTTTGGACGGTCTTCTGGACACTGATGGTGGTGATGAAAATGACGGCAGCTACCACTTCCTGATCACCTGCTATGCTCAGCCCTCATTACCCACGTGATTTTGCAAGTGTGAGGTGGGTATTATTATTATTTCTGCATAACTCGTCAATGCAGAATGGGAATTTGAACCTGGATCTGAGTCCAGAATCTCTGCCATGCCTGGACTTCCCATGGTTTCCTGGGAGGCAGTGTGGTGCTATGGCCCAGAGCATGGGCCCTGGAGTCAGACCTATTAATAGGATACTTGCTTAACCTCTCTGGGACTCAGTTCCTACTTTATGGAGTTGTGTAAGGATTGAATGTGGCAATAGATGTGTGCTCAGCACCAGATGTCATGATTATCATCGTTGTTACTAAAGTTTTGCATTCTAGAAAGCCATCTGGTCCAGTGGACCCCCTCTGGTCCTAACCAACTTGTGATCACATGGCTGGTCAACCATTGAGGCCAACAGAGGTGCAAACCTCTCACACTTGGAGAACGGGGGACCATCAGAGACCTCGTTAAGCTTGGCCAGCCATGTTCTGATTGTTCTCTTGTTACTTCTCAGTGAGCATCTGTAGCCAAGAGCTTTCCCAGTTAGGCTCCAGTGATACTGAGGAGAATGCTGTGGTTACCGCCTTCCCCTCCCCTCCCCTCCCCTCACTGTTAAAGATCTACATGGAGCTTTTGGACAGAGGACTGACCTCCATCTATTTTGGAAGGGCCTATCTTCTATCAGGGCTGATTCTGGTCTGAGCTGAGAGTGTATTTACTGGCCAAAGTCTGCTCCAAACTAAACATGCCATCACATTCCTCGCAGCCTGTAACCTCCACGGGGAGAAGCTGGGGTCCATAGTGGAGCGAGGAAACCTTATCTGATTCCATTTCAGCAGGATTCCGCTTCACTTGGTGGGGGACATGGGGGAGAAAAAGAAACAGATAGTCTTAAAATGAGCTGAATTAAAGATCACATTTGATGCATTTTCTGCAATGATAGGTAGAGGAGACCAGGAGATTTACAAGTGAAAGAGCACACATTTTAATGTGGGTGTGCCTTTGCTTTTTTCTACCCATAAACTTAAAAAAGATTTGTTTTTTTTCTTCCCTTTCTTCCTTCCTTCCTCCCTTCTTCCCTCCCTCCCTCCCTCCCTTCCTTCCCTTCCTCCCTCACTACCTCTTTTCTTCTTTCTTTTCTTTTCTCTCTTCTCTTCTTCTTTGTTATGATATACTTACAGTAAACAGCACATATTTGAAGTGCATAATGTGATGTTTTTACACACCCACCCATACATACTCATAAACACACACACACAAACATATATTCATGATACCATTATTATGATCAAAATGAGGAATATATCCATCACTCCAAAAAGTTTCCTCATACTTTTTTGTAATCTCTCCCTCCCATCCCTCCCCACTTACCCCCTACATCCCCAGACACTCACTGATCTGCTTTCCGTCACTATAAATAGCTTGCATTTTTTAGAGTTTTACATAAATGAAATCACACGGTATGTATTCTTTTTTTGCCTGGCTCCTTTCACTGAGCATAATAATTTTGAGATTCATCTATGTTATTGTGTGTGTCAGTAGGTCCTTACTTTTTTTTTTTTTAAGAAGATGTTGAGGGTAGGAGTTTATTAATTAATTTATTTATTTTTGCTGTGTTGGTCTTCGTTTCTGTGCGAGGGCTTTTTCTAGCTGCGGCAAGCGGGGGCCCCTCTTCATCGCGGTGCGCGGGCCTCTCACTACCGCAGCGTCTCTTGCTGTGGAGCACAGGCTCCAGACGCGCAGGCTCAGTAGTTGTGGCTCACGGGCCTAGCTGCTCCGCGGCATGTGGGATCTTCCCGGACCAGGGCTCGAACCTGTGTCCCCTGCATTAGCAGGCAGAGTCTCAACCACTGCGCCACCAGGGAAGCCCAGGTCCTTACTTTTTATTGCTAAGTACTGACTAGTTCATTGTATGGATGCACCACAGTATGTTCATCAAATCACCTGTTAAATGGACCTTTGGATGTTTCCAGTTTTGGGCAATTACAAATAAAGCTGGTATAAACATCCAAGTACAAGTCCTGTTATAGACACATGCTTTTATTTCCCTTGGGTAATTACCTAGGAGTGGAATGGCTGGATCATACGTTTAACTTTTTAAGAAACCGCTCTCCAAAATGGGTTTACTATTTTACATTCCCACCAACAGTGCATGTTTCAAAACATTTAAGGAGGAAAGAAAGTCCTTAAGGTAGAAAGTAAAACTTCTTATAATTCTACCTCCTAGTGATTGGCCTGCTTAACTGTTTCCTATAAATCCTTCCAAGGTTTCTTTGTTGTTGTTGTTTTTATGCACATACAGAACCAGACTGAGACACAGAGGTGCCCTGGGCAGGCTTATAATTTGGCATCTCCTCAACTTGATATTTTAAAAACAGTGGTTCAAAATTTACTTAGGCAGGATCAGGAGAAACTGATTTTCCGTTAATAAAATAGATCATTCCTCTTTCTTTTTGAAACAAAGAATGTATTACATACACAGAATGAAATCTGACCTTTTAACTTACTTGGAATTGTCCTGGAATTGTAGTTGTCCAAGCAGTCAGTTTCTTTTTTTTTTGGCCGTGCCGCATGGCATGTGGGACCTTACTTCCCCGACCAGGACCAGGGATCGAACCTGTGCCCCCTGCATTGGAAGCACGGAGTCTTAACCACTGGACCACCAGGGAAGTCCGAGCAGTCAGTTCCTTGGGGGCTGTATTATGGGCTAAGATTCAGGTGACGCACTAACAAATCACTAGGTCTCGGGGAGGCACACATCTCTGACCAAGGACTAAGCTGACAGACCACGGACCTGAGAGAATTGTCGCCTAGCTGGGCTCTGGCACGGTGGCACAGCCTAGAGTTGCTCCTAGTGCCGAAGAAGGGAATGTTCTAGTTTCCCCCAGAGGAGGCTTTTTCCCTCTGAGCACTGGTTACCACAGGTCTGTCCCGCGTGGAAACCTGAGTTAACTGGCACTGTGTTTTGGTCTAGTTCAGTGCTGTTTGGGTTCCCCTTCTAGACTAGCACCCTAATAGGCTGCCTCGCTGATCAACTCTGTGCATATGTTAACATGTACTAGTGTTATTTTTTTTTAATGTGTATACAAATTGAATCATACAAATTCATATTGATCTGTAACTTGCTTTTCTTTTTCCCTACATAACAATAAGTTCTGAGATCCTTTTACATCAGCCTACGCAGCTCCATCACATCCTTTTGTAAAACGTGGCAAGGTGGTCCACCAGATGGATGTACCGTAATGTGGGACTTAGCAACTTTAACGAGCACAGGAATCGCCTTGGGGAGCTTGTTAAACTGCAGCTTTGGATTCAGCAGGTCCAGGGTGGCACCTGAGGCTCTGCACACCCCCAGGTACTGCCCGAGCTGCTGGCAGGACCACAGTGTGAGGAGCAAGGCTACAGTGCATGTGAGGGACCCACCAGTGAGGGGCACGTGGCTGTTAGAAACAGTGCAATACACGTCCTTGAATATCCAAAAGGAGCCCTAGAGAAGGCTTTAGAATCAGAAGACACAACGTTGCGCTCTGACCCTGACACTAAGCATGCGGCCTGGAGCCTCCTCCCCAGCAATTCAGTGCCTCCACTCTCTTAGACCCTAGGGATAAACAGTCCCTGTCCTTGAGTGCTCTGAGAGTAATACTACTAATCCTGGCCCTCGGAGCAGTGGGGGCGGAGGGTGTGGATGAGATAAGGATGGAAAAGGGCTTTGTCAGCTGTCCAGCCATCCACAAAGGGGCAGTTCTGTTCCAGTTGGAAGGCAGACTGGGCTTGCCAGGTGAGCAGCAGCTAGACAGGGTTTTCTTTAGCTGAAAAGTGCCCTGTGGCATTTGTCTGCACTTTAAAAAAACAAACCAGACCTACACATAAATCTTCCAAAGAAGCCAAAGCCAGACTGTGTGGAGGAAGAGGGCCCAGCCATTTGCAAACTAATTTTTCTTTTTTTTTGGTGGGTGATTCCAGCAAGTCTGGGGTGGGGTATGGGGCAGTGAGTTCCACCTTGGGCTGGGAAGGGAAGGCCTCGAGGGAGGAAGCCAAGGTCCTCAGCAGACCCTGACTCCCGCACCTGCTGAACGAACAACACAGATGTCCGGTGGATAGTGGCCACTGCCTTCATTCCTTTGCCATCGCTGGACAAACTGTGCTCCTGGAAGTCAGGACTGTGGGCTCTGAGAGCCTGATGAGCTTAGAGACTCAGAACTGGCCTCTGGAGTTGGTGAGACCAGAGTTTGAATCCAGAATCCGACACCTAATTCCCAAGGGACACTGAGAAAGTGAACTGATTTTTTTTTTTTTTGCAGCCTCAATTTCCCTACTTGTAATATGGGGCTGATAACAATAGCACCAAGCCCACAGTGTTCTTGAGATGATTAAAAAAGGTAACTCACTGACATGCTTGGCTCAGTACCTAGTGCTTAGCTCAGTACCTAGCACTAGGCAGCGTCCAGTTACTACAGCTGTAGGATCAAAGGAGAGAATAGAGCTAAAACCACAGTCACGTAGCCCATTGTGTGAATCCAGTAAAGAATGGCTTTCACGATCACTGCTCTGCCCGTTTTGTTTTGATTTCCACCTTAGGAGGTGGGTGAGTGGGTTGAAGATCTGTGCCTCCTCCCAGCAGCCGCCACCTAATCTCAGGGCAGGGCTGGCTAGTGGGGCCCCTGCACAATGCTGCTGCCTTTTGCCACTTTTTTGGGGGAAGGCCAGATCTCCCAGCAGCCTTCCCCCCTCTCCCCACCAGAGTGGGCTTCCTTCCAGCACCCCATTCACATGGTCCCAGGACCTTTGCAGTCAGGGCTGGCAGTGGAGGGTGAACCCTCCCACTTCTCCAGGGAGCTGCTAAGAGAACCAGCTCCTCTTTCTCTAGGGGGTGGAGACAGAGCAAATATTCTCGTTTACATTTTGCTCTCTTTCTTTCTGGCAGGGTGTGGACATTGGTGTAAAATTACAGCTGAGAAGGGCCCTGCCCTGGGGGAAAGATGCATCTGGGGAGAACAAAAATTTATTTTGCAAGTCCTGGTTCTTCCTCTTCGCCTCTGTTCCCTTTGGAAAGAAGGCTTCTAAACCTGGAACTTTCAGTCTTCCTCTTTGATGTCCACTCACATTGTCACATAATCATGACAATAATAGCAGTATCAGCTCTCTCAGCTGACACGTACACGCTAAGTGCTATACATCTAGTTTCCCATTCGTCAGAAACTCCTAGGAGGTACATTGTTAATGTAGATTACAGGTAAGGAAATAAAGTCAGGGGCAGCTGCAGGTCCCCGCTTTTAATCATGACTATTGCCTTTCTTAGTCTTTACTTAGTATCCAGTCTCTGTCACTCTGTGACCTTAGGCATATGACTACTCCTCTCAGCCTCAGTTTCCTTACCTGTAAAATGGGGATAATAACAACACCTCCTGGAGTTGTTGTGATGATTAAATGAGAATAACACTACTTAAGAAGCAGAAGCTTCTGTTATTATTACTATTACAACTATACTACCACTATTATTATTACACCTCTTTTTAAAAAAATTTATTTGGTTGAATTGGGTCTTAGTTGTGGCAGACAGACTCCTTAGTTGTGGCTTGCCGGCTCCTTAGTTGTGGCATGCGAACTCTTAGTTATGGTATGCACGTGGGATCTAGCTCCCAGACCAGGGATGGAAACTGGAAAGCTCCCTTTTACTTTTTAAAGGGTACTTAATAACTCTTTGGTATCATTAGAACATTTAAAGTTACAGTGTGGCTCTCATCATACTTATGTTGGACAGTGCAGGCTCTGTTAGGTCTTAAACCCCTTGCATCTTGCAAGGGGACAGAGATGACAGTTGCCCTCCTTCAGCAAGTGAAAACAGCAAGTAAACTTCAGCATAAAACAAGCATTGGGACCACACAAGCTGTGAGAGTGAGGGGACTGGGGGATGGGCACGCTTTTTCCAAGTTGGAGGGGAGAGATGAGAGCACTCTTGACGGACGGACTGCCTGAGCAAAGGCCTGGAGGTGGGATTGGAGGAACTTCTGCACACTTGCCTGGGTAGAAGAGCTCCTTCCAATCCTACTCCCCTGGGCTGACCTGGCAAATCGCACAACTTTGAGAAGCAGGCTCACAGTGCTCCAACCTTCCACCCGATGTTTATCTTCAGGTACAGGTAGACTCTTCCTTGTGGATGTCTGTGAATTTGCTGTTGTCTTGTCAGGTCCATCCTGACATGTAGGGGTTACTGCTCTACTTATGTTTTCTTTGTCAGTTCATTCTGACTGGGATCTCGCGGGGCTGGAACACATTGGTGTCAACATCTGTGGGTAACAGACATGGAGAGGAGCCTTGGCTTCTTACAGAGACAGACTGGAGTCTGAGAAAATGCAGCTAATTCTAGATTTTTCAGGGTCTGGTTGAGAAGTCTCTGTTAATTTTGCCCAGTTTTCAGTTACATTTATTGAGCACTGATGGTATTCCAGGCACTCTGCTAAGAGTTTTGCTTGCATTATTTAATAACCCCAGGAGTTGACGTGCTGGCTCCATTTCTCGGATGAGAAAACAGCCTTGCTGAGGTTATTTGTTTAAGGTCATCGAGCCAGGATAGCCAGAATTCACACCGAAAGCCTGAGCCTTTCGCTTCTCTACACTCTTCCATTCTGGATGGTTCTACCAAGAAGAGATCAAAGAAGCCTAGGAAAAAATTTAGAAAACAGATTGGGTGTTTGAAGTGAAGGCCTTGTCAGCAAAACTACGGAATGCATTGGCTAAAACGCTCCCTGCAGAAATGCCTGCCCTGAGTTGTTCAGCCCTCATCTTTTATCACAGGTTGATAAAGAGCCATTTGAAGACCTTGCCTGCTTCCTCTCCTTGTCACCAAAGCCACTGACCACCCTCCTCCACCAAGGTTGCGGAATCCCCTTCACTCCCCATAAACTGCTTCCTAGAGAACTCTTAAGTGTCTTCTGATTGACTGGAGAGAATCAACAGCTTCATCCTAAGACAGGGATGTCTCAGCTCAGAATGAAGTGGACTGGATATTTAGATGCAGAACTTATTTAGTTATGTGTGTCAAGACCTGGTGAAAACAGAAATATCTCATATGAAAGGAGAACCTTAGTACGTTACGTTATCAGCTGCCGAGTGAGCTGAGTTGATCACATTAGCTCCAGTCTCACCTAGCAGGGAGGAGGTCCCCTTCGGAGTGAGACTCTGGCTGATAAGTTTTTTTTTTTTTTTTTTTTTTTTTTTGTGGTATGCGGGCCTTCCTCTGTTGTGGCCTCTCCCGTCGCGGAGCACAGGCTCCGGACGCGCAGGCCCAGCGGCCATGGCCCACGGGCCCAGCCGCTCCGCGGCATGTGGGATCCTCCCAGACCGGGGCGCGAACCCGGTTCCCCTGCATCGGCAGGCGGACGCGCAACCACTGCGCCACCAGGGAGGCCCTGGCTGATAAGTTTTGATGGATGCCTTTGGATGGAGGAAAGCATGAGGAACCAGAAGTCTTGGGCATGGGGTAAGTAAGATTACCTAAACTGCCTCTAGTGAATCTGCTGCTCAGATCGTGTGGACAAAGGCAAGGCCCAGGCTGGGAACAGCATGGGGTCTTTTTAGGCATAGTACAGACTTTGGCGTTAAACCCAGGTGCAAGTCCAGCTTTGTCTAGTCCTTATCAGCTGAGCTCCAGCAAATATCTTCACTTAACCACTAAGGAGGGGAATGAGACTTCAAATAGTTACTGATCCCAACAATGGGCCAGGGCCAGGGCCAGTCAATACCATCTTTCCCCCAAGGAGGTTTTGAGCATTTCCAGTCAGTGAGGCAATCTGTCTGAAGAAAGCACTTCACCTTGTATACAAATGACCTGTTACAGAATGTCACCACAAATCTGCTGACTTCTCCTAGGGCTGGAAGCCCTTGATATGTATTCATCCTGCCCAATGCCTCTTCCCAGCTGGGTCCTTAAAAGAATTAGAGGAAGATGTGACTGTGGAGAATCTGAGAGATGACAGCATGAGAAAGACTTTGCCTGATGTTGCTGGTTTTGAAGTTGGAGGAATAGGCCTCAGCCAAGGAATTTGGGAAGCTTCTAGAAGTTGGAAAAGGCAAAGAAATGGGTTCTTCCCTAGAGCCTCTAGAAAGAAATGCATCCTGCCAATGCTTTGATTTTAGTTTAGTGAGACCTGTGAGGGACTCTAAACTACAGATAATAATGTCTTTTTGTTTTGTTTTGTTTTCTTTAAGTTTATTTATTTATTTTTGGCTGCGTTGGGTCTTCGTTGCTGCGCGCAGGCTTTCTCTGTGGGCCTCTCATTGTGGTGGCCTCTCTCGCTGAGGAGCATGGGCTCTAGGTGCAAGGGATTCAGTAGTTGTGGCGCACGGGCTTAGTTGCTCCGCAGCCTGTGGGATCCTCCCGGACCAGGGCTCAAACCCGTGTCCCCTGCATTGGCAGGCAGATTCTTATCCACTGCGCCACCAGGGAAGTGCCAACAATGTGTGGTTTTTTTAAAGACAAAGTTTTGGTAATTTGTTACAGCAGCATTAGGAAACTAATATACACAGCAAATTGTTATTCATTTCTATCAGTACCATCAAGCTGTCTGTGATAGTTGATTTATACTTTTCTCTCCTATTAGTCTATGAACTCCTCAAGGTTAAGTTATAAATGTTTCTTATTTACCATTGGTTGGCAGGCGCTAAGAAGTAGGCACTCAATAAATGCTATGAATGATATTGTAATTCATATGAGTTTAGTTAAGATGAAATGTAAGATGTCCATTTCCTTCACGGTGTCCCCAGCGCCTAACACAGAGCCTGGCACACAGCAGGAGCTCAATAAAAGCCCTTATTGAACCTTCCTGAACCTGTAGGTGGATGAAATACCCCTCCCCTCCAACCCCTCCCCTGTGACCCAGGCGGCCGTCCCTGCCCATTCTGTCCAGGTTCCTACCTCTGCATGTCCCCTCACTCTGGGACCGGGTGACCCTCTCCTTGCGGGTTCCCGCCTAGCTTCCTTTAGCGGAGGCTGCGAGCACAGAGCGCCGGGTCCCAGGACGCCTTGCAGTTCGCGGGACGCAGTGCCCGCTTTGAGCGGCAGGGGGAGAGCGTGGCCCGGGAACTCCCGCCAGAGGGTTGGGACGGGGCGGGGCTTCAGGGGCGGGTCGGCTCAATGCGCAGGCGCGGGGCCAGACGCCTCGCGCGGCCACGGGCAGGCGAACGCAGAGCAGCCCCGGCCGCGGCTTCGGAAGCAGCGAGTTCGAGACCCGCTCCCGCTCCCGCTCCGCTTCGGTTTTTCGCTTCCCCGGCCCTTGGGCCTCCCCTACGCCCGTCCCCGGCAGCTCGCTGTGCATATTGCTCTCTCCGCCGCCAGGATGCCGGTGACCGAGAAGGACCTGGCGGAGGACGCGCCGTGGAAGAAGATCCAGCAGAACACGTTCACGCGTTGGTGCAACGAGCACCTCAAGTGCGTGAACAAACGCATAGGGAACCTGCAGACCGACCTGAGCGACGGGCTGCGGCTCATCGCGCTGCTGGAGGTGCTCAGCCAAAAGCACATGTACCGCAAATACCACCAGCGGCCCACCTTCCGCCAGATGCAGCTCGAGAACGTGTCCGTGGCGCTCGAGTTCCTGGACCGTGAGAACATCAAGCTCGTGTCCATCGGTGAGTGCCCTGGCCGGGCCAGGCGCCGGCGGTGTACACCTCGCGCCCCCGCGCGTGCGCCCCCGCGGGAACTGAAGCTCCCTGTCGCGCGACCCCACGGCGCCCGGCAGTCGCGGGCTGAGTGTGGGCTCCGAGGCTGGGGGACGTCGTCCCCGAGGGATGAGGACAAAGGGAGCCTAAGCCCCCTCCTGGGAGCCATCCCCTGGGGTGCTGCTGTCGTGTGAGAGTTCCGCGCCGTGCGCCCCGGCAGTGCGTCTCTGGGGGGCGGTGGGTCGAAGGTTCGGGCTGGGGCCGCACGGGGAGAGGTGGGGATGTGGCATTTCTCTGCACCTGGGGTGCTCCTGCGGGAGCTGGGGGACTGGAGACCTCTGGTCCGCCGTCCCTGGGGCTGGGGCCCTGGTCAGACGCTCCCCGGAGTGCTCGCCCAGCTGCTCCCAGGCCGCTGCGCTCGGCGGCCGCGGAATGGGCGTTGGCTCGGAGGCCAGGTAGGGAGGCCTGGGGAGGGACTGTTCTCTGAACCTGGGGCCCTCCCGCCAGGTGGAGATGGGGACCTCGCCGTCGCCGAAAGGGGTGGGGGCCCCGAGGTGGGAAGGGGAGCCTGGGGTGTGTGTGTGTGTCTTCCTCGCTCCCTCCGCTCCAAGCTCAGCTCTGCCTCCGCGCCGCGGCTGAGCCCGCTGTCGCCGCTGAAGGTATAATGTAGAGATGGTGGTGGTCACAGTAACTGCCGCCTTGTAGGGAGTCCCAGCTAGTGCGCGCCGTGTGTCAGCAGCCTTCTAACAGGCTTCCAACAGCCTTACCTCGGTCCTTACACATGCTGCGAGCTGGGGCGTCATTAGACCCATTTTACAGACAAGGAGGTCTAGAGGGTTAATGGGCTTGCCCGAGCTAGCGAGGGTCTAGCTGAGAATTGAAGGAAGTGGGTGACAATTAAAGGAGACTTTGCCTTCCTCTCCCCGCCCTCCCCACACCAGGATCTTCCTGAGAGGAGGGAGGGAGTTGGTGTCGGGTTCCTCTCCCCCTGGAACTGGGGAGGAAGAATGAGGGTGAGGTCCCACTATGACCTGGGCTGGTTGAGGGCTTCGGGAAGGGTCACAAGGCTGCTGAGGGTGGAGGCTGTGACGGGAGGGGCAGGGGGTGTGTAGTGTGCGAGTGTGTGTGCAGAGCATGTAAGTGTGCAGAGAAAGTGTGTGCACCTACGTTGTGTGTGTGTGTTCTGCTAGGTGAGCCTGTTGCCAGGGAAGAGTTGGCCCAGGCCTGGGTCTGAGGTCTGCTCCTGAGGAAACCAGGCCTTAGAGTGACCCCCTGACAGGAAGAAAGGGCCATGGGTGTGGCTGCTGGGACTTTCTCCTGCCTAGAACAGGTTCCCTCTAGGCTGAGCCTCCTCCGTCCTCTCCCCCATCCTCCCCCACACCTGTCCTGGCAGGTAGGGCTGCTTCCTGGGTCCAGGCAGCTGCCACCGCCCAGTCAGCCTCCCCATCGAGGGCAGCTTCTCTGCAGAGGGAAGCCGGGTGGCACGCTGTCTTCTTTTGTGGGCCCATCTCGTGTAATGAGGGAAGGAGAACCTCAGATTTCTGTTGGAATTCTTTCCTTTGCAGAAACCAGTTTTCCCTCGGAGGAATCTCAAGGGCTGGCTGGGCTCGACTCGGATCTCTTCTTTGCTTTAAAACTGTATTTATTTAATTAACTGAACAAAGAAACTTAAAGTAAACCAGGAGTATCCAAACATGACATGAAATCTCTTTAAAAAACAAAACAAAACAAACAAAACCCAAACCACAGCACCAGAAAACCCTGGACTGCCTAATTTGGCAACTGTTTACAGAGGCTGCAGCTGCCTCCAGCATGGCTTCCCATCAGTGCCCCGAAATTGGGGGTCTCATTCTAGACTTTTTTGGTCCCTTACTTTTCCTCCTTGATCCTCATGATTTTCATTCCTGAACCCACCCAGGTCCTAGCGTCTTCCATCCTCCTGACATGCCAGGGTTAGCCTCCCCTTCCCTGGTTGTGGCCTGTGGACTTTTGGCAACTTCTTGCTATGGACCTCGTCCCACCATAATTTACATCGTTTTATTTTATTTTTTTCTTTTAAATAATTTCTTGGATCATATTCTCCAGGGTGGCATTCATGGGTCAAAGGTTGTGACCACATTTATGACTCCCGTCATTGGCTGCCCAATTGTTCTCCAGAAAGACCTTAAAACAAACAGGTTTTCCAGCCTCTGGAGGCTGGAGGGAAACTTGCCAAGTGCCAGGACTCCTGAGCAGGTAATGCCTGAGGCCTCTTCCCTTTGCTCCTGAGGCTATGCTGGGTAAAGGCCCTTCAGAAAAAATTCACATCCAGCGTGGACCTCAGTTCAAGCTTTCACTGCCTATGCTATGCTGACAGTGACACGTGCTCTAATTTGGGGGCACCCACTCGGTGTTAAGCGTGTTCTGTTGATCACCCACCCCATTGAGCACCACCTTGAATCCTCGAGTTCTGGTTTCCTTGTCTATACGATGATCTGCTTTTAGCAAGTCCCTGGGAGGGTTAAGGGCTTGCCCCAGTCCTGGCCAAGCGCTTAGAAAATGTTTGTTGTTATTACTGTGGTGGTTGTTAGTATTGTTACGTCCATTTAAAGTTGGGGAAACAGGAGTGAAGTCACTTGTGGAGGTCACCCAGCTGGTAAACCAGGTCTTACGAGTTGTTGAAATTGAGCCTTAACTGACCTACCTTTCAGTGTCAGAAATGAGTAAAATACAACCAGTTTCCCGCCTCAGAAAGCTCATGTTATAACACCAAGTTTTGCAAGTCTGGGGTGTTGGGGTTGTGGCTGGACATCCACACGTTGAGCGTCTGGCCTCGAACAAAGCAAGGCCTTAGGTGAGTGATGAGGTTAGTCCTCTGAACTGTGATGAGGGTCCGTGAGATGAGTTGTCGTGTTCGGGAGGTGCGCAGACTGTTTGCATCTTGTGTTGAGGTGAATTTCCTGGGGGAAATGGCCGCCTTGTCTTCACTGTTTTTTTTTGGTCTGGTGTTTTTGAGATTTCCTGCTACTCACAGGACAGCATTTCACTTCCATAATCTGGGAAGGTATCTTTGAACTAATACAGGGTTTTGTATACTTTGGATAACTCCCGACAGTATTTCATTGTGGGAATCATTAGAGTTGGGTATAGGCGCCAGCTGTGTGACATGAGGTGGTCAAACGTCGCCAGAGCACTGTGGCTTTTCTGCCTAGAACTCCCTGAAAGACAGCACTGGCTGTTCACGTTTGTGATTCCTTGTAAGGTGGGCCCATCCTAGGCTCCATCCCAAAGTTAAAGTTCCTTCTTATATCCTGGGCAGTTCATAGTGAGGCCTCAGCATATTTTAATTCTAGTTGTCTGCCAGGAACTGGCAGGTTTATTTACTTGTTTTTCCAAAAGCCTTTCTGCAGCACAGCCAACTTGGAGAAGAAGGGGTCTCCTAGCCCAACAATGACAATCAAGGCAGGCTAGAAGTTTGGGTGGTGTGTTTTGGCTTGATCCTTTACGAAAAGGAATTCTTTCCTTTTTAAAGGATGTGGTCCGACCCTGATGTTTGCTTAAGGTACCTGTGCCAGGCCAGCACCGCAGAGCGGGCGGGGTGCACGTTCCCAAGACCTCGGGTCACTGGGCGGAGTTTCCAGGGTGGTGGGTCACCCAACCACTCACCCTGTTTTCCTTCCTTTTGTCCCACCCCGACCAAAATAAAGCACAAATAATCCTAAATTCTGCTCTTTCCTGTAACTACTTAGCAAATGCCAGTGTGTCTTTCAGGCAATGTAGTTCATATCCAGAGAATGCTTAAAAAGTAGCAAAGTAGCATGCTTTGTCAGAATTAACAAGTTCTGGGCCATTTGCTACAAAGTCACACATTGGCGTGAGCTAGTTAAGAGCTATGATTCTTGGTTCAAATCCTACTTGTCGCTAAGTAGCTATAAAGAAATTTCTGTGCACTGGTCTCCTTATTACTTAAATGGGGATAATAACTACCTCCTTAAAAAGTTGTTATAAAAACTAAACAAGTTAATATTTTTTAAAGTGCTCCGAACAGTTCGTGGCACATAGTTGGTGCTGTTTGTTAAATAAATAAGGTGCTGTCCAGTAATAGTCTCAAAAGTCACGCTGGAGGGTTTGCACGCTGAAAGGACATTTAAAATCGGCACCAAACTGGGGAGACCAGCTTGGTTGGCTAATGTTGGTTCCTGTCTCTGTAATAGGGTTATGGACTGCCCAGAGCCTGTCCCCTCTTTGGAAGGGGGTGACCCCTGGTTATGTTGTGGCTGCCTCCAGGGCCCATTCACACCAGCTTTGTTTCTGAGAGGTGGATGGGAGCTCGGAGTGGCTGGTCATTCCAGCCTCCCACCCGTTCAGGAATCTCTGGGCCAAATCATTTCCAGATGGCAGTTGGGCCTCTGCAGGCTCCTCCAGCACCGGTGGGGCCAGCATGCCAGTCAGCAGCTGCCTTCATTCTTGGAGAGTCTGTGCTGAAGGAGAGCTTTGATTTGGAGCCAAATTATGTCTCCTGGGCACTCCCCCTTCACCCTGCACCCGGGGAGGAGGGTCCTCGTTCTGTGCTGTGAGGCCGTGTCATGGGTTAGTTAAGGATGGCTGCCTTGCTCCTTGGGCAGCGGATGCTCAGGTCCAGAACCTTTGTGCCCTGCTTGTAGTGGCCGCGTGGCCAGGGTACCTCGTCATCCTGCTTTCTCTGTAAGCAGCCTTCGGGTCAGCACATACCCGAGGCTAGTGTAGCCTGAGGCTAGACTGCCAGGATTCTAATCCTCACTCTGCCCCCTAACAGCTGTGCAACTCTGGTCCACTGCATTAACCTTTCTGACCCTCGGTTTCCCCATCTGTAAAATGGAGGAGAATAATAGTTCCTATCTTAGCGTTGCTGAGAGCATTATATTTGATTTGGTTAAGTTACAGCATAATGCTGGCGTTGTCATTATTAGTATAATGGACTCTGTCTTCCGTCTGTCCTCTGGCCAGTCCTGCCACTGTCGTATGGTGTGTTAGCTATTCCCTTCCCCCAGCTTGGAACCTCTAATGAAGGTCCCCCCTAAGATCCTTTTTTTCTTTCTTTCCTCATTCAACAAGAATATGAAAGATAAACTCTGAGCCAGGCTCAGTGCTAGGGCCACAGGAATAATGCGAGTCATGTCCCCGGCTTGCCTTACACACTGCTTAACACAGAGGAGAGACAAGTCACCAGGGAGTGTCCTTCTCTAACCTTCAGGCGCACATGAATCATCTGGGAACTTTAAAATGTTGGTCTGTTAAAAATGTCTGTCTGATTCACTAAATTAGGGGCGAAGGCTGGATTCTGCTCTTCCAGGGAGCTCCTAGTTGCTGTTTGTGGACCACCCTGTGAGTAGCAAGGATTGAGATGACAAGCCCTCTGGGGAGGAAAAGCACCTTCCCTCAGGCTGAACTGGGCTGTCTGGAGGGCTTCCTGGAGGAAGGGGCTGTTAAGCTGAGACCTAAAGCTTGACTAGAATAAGGCAGGTGAGCAGACAGTTAGCCAGGTGAGCACAGGAGTAGAAGAGTGTGTCAGGTGGAGGTTGGAGGGGTGGTGGAGAGGTAGGCAGGGGCTGACTCACAAAGGGCCTTTTGAGGCTGGAGGCTGCCAATCAAGCATCTTCCTTGAAGGGGCTTGGGGTAAGTAAGGTAGGTGAACCCAGCTGAAATGGATCGTCTTATCTGGGGATCTCTCCACTGTTGCTCAAGTCATTCCTGTCAGGAAAAAAAATTGAGCCCTGTCCTCATATATGTACGTTTATAAGCTGTATACATATGCCACCCGTCAGTCTGTATATTAAATGTTACTGTAGTAGAGAGCTTAGTTTCTTTCTAGATAACAAGTCCAAACAGAAGTTTTTCCTGTGCTCCGATGGATTATCTTGTGCACCCTTGGGGTACATATACCCTATTTGGAGGCCCTATGAGGGCCTGCATGTCTACATTTTCTTTTTCTTTTTTTCCACATTGTTATTATTCTGCATTTAGGTTTCATCTTTAATTGTCCTCTGTTAAAGAGGTAGATCTAAAATTATAACCCCTTCCCCCAGCAAGTTGAGCCAAATGAATAAATCCAATGGAATGAGCCATTTCCATCTAAATGCATGCTATTTCCTGCTCTTACAAAAGATTAAAACTGCCTTTCATGATGTTCTACTAGAAGCCATTTTACATTACTGTTGTAAATCTAGTTCTTCATTAAACATGTTCGATAATCACGAGATTGACTCAGGTTATTGGATGGTAAACAGCAGTACTTTCTTCTTCTTGGGCTTGAAAAGTGGCCTGGAATTTATAAGGTGCCTAGCTACTTTTCTTGGGAAATTGGGTCCATGTTGTAGGAAGAGAGTTTATTTTGACAGTGTTGACTTCCTCCTTTACCCCATCATCAAAACCTGGCACAGGTGGACAGCTTGGCAAGGAGGACACCTGTGCTCCTCAGTGTATTCCTTGGTTATCCTTGGTACCAAGAATGCACACAATGATGCCATTTATGTACCAAATGTCAGTGTGTGCACACGCATCCTCTAACATATTCAGTAGTATCTAGCGTTTCCCCATGCCTGCTATGTGCTAAGCATTGTCCTGAGTGCCATACCTTTATTACTTCTTTTTTTTTTTTTTTCCGGGCCTCTCACTGTTGTGGTCTCTCCCGTTGCGGTCCGGACGCGCAGGCTCAGCGGTCATGGCTCACGGGCCCAGCCGCTGCGCGGCACGTGGGATCCTCCCGGACCGGGGCACGAACCCGCGTCCCCTGCATCGGCAGGCGGACTCTCAACCACTGCGCCACCAGGGAAGCCCCCTTTATTACTTCTAATCCTTATTATGAACCCTGCAGAATGAGTGACTTTATATCTGTTTCCATTTTATAGGTGAGAAAACTGAGGCTCAAATATGCCTCACTTCACATGCCAGGCATGATGCTTGCCTGCATTAAACTGTACAGTGTTTTTTAAAAATTTTTTTTTAATGTTAAAGTTGAGTTCCACACTTGTAAAGTAAAATAGATACATTGTAGTGAGAGATTTTCTACTGCTTTAGTCCTGTTCATTTTTATTTTGCTTGAAACTAATCATCTGAACTTGATTAATGTGAAATTGAAATTTCCTTCTGCAAAACAAAACTTCTGGGGGCCGATTTGCTTGACTTTTTCTGGTACCATAGAGCTTTAATGGGGGTCCTCTTTCCAGTTCTGGAGACAGCTCTCTTGTTCTTTCCCTGCCTTTGTTTGGTTTCCAGGGGCAGTGATTTCACTGCAGGTCTGGAAAGCAGGGACCAGCTGAAGGTCTGCTTTGGGGAACCAGGTAGGGCTTTCTTTGAGAGGCCTGGAAGCCGGAGGCGAGGAGGAGGTGCCTCCTTGCTGCAGTCCTGTGGGGTTTGCAGTGCCCACCTCTTATGGGGGTGGATGGGTGGAGTTTGTTGAGGTCCAGCTATGCTGGGAGATGCTTGGTGACAGTCGACATTGGCACAGCTGTGCTCTGTCAGCAGTGACCTCACCCCACATCGTTTCCTTCTGCTACCTGTAAACATTAACTGGCAGGAGGGTGTGTTGGGTTGTGCTTGCCGCTGAGCAGAGGCTTTCTTTCCCGGCTGGCACTCGACCTTTCTCAGTCTGGCAGCCCTGTTACAAATGGCTGCCTGCTTCCAATCCAAGCCAGCGGCTCCCACTCACGTTCAGGGAGACTTGTGGGCAGGCCCATTGCTGTGCACTGCGGCACCGAGCTGTGTGCTCCAGGGCTGCACTTGTATCCCCAAGGGCTTCTCCTGCAGCGCAGCTCCTGAGAGAGCAAGCTGGTCTGGCCGGCCGTCTCGGTGCTCAGCCTCCCCAGAAATTGCAGGGCTGGCTTGTTGAAAGGTCTGGGCGTTAACACAACACTCCTGTTCTCCCTCTCTGAAGGCCCTTTATGCTGGCATGAATTCCTTTTCTCATGGAGAGCTGAAAGCTCTTTTGACTAAATGGGTCACCTTTCTGGGTATTTTCATAAGGCTGGTCAGCTTTTGCCATGCCAGACAACTTTTCTGGAATTTCCGTTCAGATATACAGGCAATCAAAGAGGTTGGATTATTTGGAACACTGTGGAATTTTGGCTTTCGAGCTACGGGGAAATGGGTGGGGATTGTGGCAAGGGCTGTGTAAATTCGCTGCGTCCCATAAATTAAGATTTTAAGATTAGAAGAGGCAGGCAGCAGTCAGCTTTCCTCTCTGACAAACAGGAGTGGTGTTGCTTTCTGCCTCGTGCTGCTTGTGACCCAGGCAGCGGCAGGCCTCCCACGTAGCCTGGGGGATGAAAGGATTCTCAGTGGCTAACATCAGATTCCTCCCTCTCCCCTGCAACCCCCAAGAAAATAATCAAGTTCTTATCATGCTGGTACTGCACTGCTTGTGTGCACCTCCCTGAAGTGATTTATCAGATATTCTGGGGAAACAAGAATTATTTGGCATTCTGCAGCCTGCTGGGAGCATGGCTCAGCCTGGTGCTTCTTGCTCAGGAACAAAGCTATTGTTCCCTTGGTGGGGTAAAACAGGGCCAGAGGTGGCGGACCAGGCCCTGCCGTCCTAGGGAACCTCAGGTGCTGAGGCCTTGGAGCTCAGACCCTACAAGGCCTTTGTGACTTGGCAGTTCTGTTAATTGAACAGAGTTCTGGGTTCTGTTTATAAGATTCCTTGTCAGAAGAGGGGGAGGCTGGAAGGCCGAGGGGATGCTGCGTGTGGGACTGGGAGCCCCTCAATGCAGCTCCCAAGCCATCCGGGGGCACAACCCAGAAAGTGTTCTGGGAGAAGGAGCCTTGGTGGATCCTGGCTTGCAAGTACCTGGGCAATGGCTTGTCACATTCCTCATCTCCACTAAAGGAGGCAAGCTGGCACCTGGGGAATGCCTCTCCTGCTGGGGAGTCCTTTACGGGAAGTGATCTAGGTGTCACGTTACGCTTCCTGTGGGGCACGCATCTCTTACCATAATTGTCCCTTTTCCTTGGCACTTTTGTTTGACAGGCCTGAGGAGTCACATCTGAGGTTGGAGGGCGTGAGACCCTCTCCTGTACACCCACAGCTCCCCCTCCCTCAGTGACATTCCATTTCATGGCTTCCTAAGCTGTATTGATCTCCTGGCTTGCCTGTGTTGTTCTCCCACTGGGTCACGACTGCTCCAAGGGCAGGCGCTGTGTCTCTTGTTTACCTCTGGGGCTCTGAGCTTGGCTCTTAGTAGGAGTATAATAAATAATTTATCAAATAAATAAACAGCCTCTAAGCATAGATGGTTTGAAGAATAAGGCTGGTACTTTGACTTGTTTGCAATATATTTGCTTTCAAAAAATGCAAAATCATAGTCCTATGCAGCTTATAAAGAAATGGGAATTATATGAAGCGGACAACTGGGTCTGGGGTCCCAGTAGAACACCTCGTTTTTGGGGACAGTGATGCTGAATTTAAAGAACTCAGCACTTCATAGTCATTATTGACTTAGAACATCTATGATTTACGTCAGTTGATAGAGAACAAGGCCTTTTCCGGGTTGACATGTGAGGCTCAGAAATATGAATATAAAAGGAAGCCACTGAGAGTCACTATGATCATAGTAATAGTTTTGTTAATAATAGTGAATATATATGAAGCACTTATAGTACCAGGCATTGGGATAAATGTTTCTCAGTAAGAGCTAAATGAAACCTCATCACGACGCGGAGCGGTAGTTATTGTGGTAACCCCCATTATACAGACAAGGAAACTGAGGCACGCCCAGATCAGCCAGTATGTGGCAGACTATGACTCATACCCTCACCTGAGATTTCAGTCCCCAAAGGAAAGCCATCAGCTCAGCATGTCTTCGAAATTAACTTCTAACAAGTTTTTTAATATTGAACAGTTGCATTTGTAGTTCTTTGTAAAAAAAAAAAAAAAAATTGCAAGAACATAGAGAAATATAAAGAAAAAACATCATTTGTGAAAAATCTTAACCAATCTTTTTCTGTTTTTAGGGAGTTTTGCTATCAGCGGCCTTTTTGGTCAGAATGGGGAAGAGGGAGATGCATTTTCTCAGGAAAAGAGAGGCTGTGGACTGGAAACGTTCTGTGAAATCATTTTGGTCATACGGATGGTTGTAATAAGATTCATGCTTGAGTTATTGCTGAGCTGTGGCCAGCATTAAAATTGGAGGTCTTGGTTGAGGCTCATCATGGTTTGCAAATCTCCCTTCGTCTAGAAATATGTTTTGGTCAACCACAGAGTGGGGGTGTGCCAGCCACTTCTGTCTCTTAAAAGCTTTTAGGACCAACTTTTATTGGGACTGCCAGGGTCTCTTAATAATAGTTATTATCTTTGGATACATTGTGACCTTGTCTCATGATTAGCCCAGCCCAGAAAGTCTTTTAACTTTTAGTTGCTCAGCTCCATTAGCTGTTTAAATATGTCTCAAATATGCGCCATAACAATGCACTTGGGCAACTTGGTTCACCCTTGTCTGCCTGGGAACTTTTAGATGTCTGAAAATTATCTGCAGCCCTGAGGTCTTCATTGGTTTTTTGGAGACATCATTTTCTCAACAGCCCTCAGGACACCAGGCCCAGGGAATCATCCTGTCTTGGTCTCCTTTGAGGCAAAGGAGATAGAATGTAAACCACTTTTAGTACAGATTGAGCCATTTCCTGAGGGTGCTTAAGAGTATGGGTCCATTAGACCCTGCTGCTTAATAACTGGGAGACTTGGGGCAAGATGCTTGACCTCTCTGAGGTTCTAAACCCCAAGCTATATTAGTACCCCACTCTTGGTATTATTGAACATAAATGATACATTCCCTGTAAAGCATTTGATGCAGCCCTTGGCGGACAGTAAGGGCCCCATAAATGGTGGTCATTGCCTTCCTCCCTCCTCCCTCTCCTCCTAATTCCTGGGCCTCTGGTGGCCCCTTCTGACTGGAGGAAGACATGGCCTAATTGTTTTTTAAAGGGTAGGTGGGTGGGAATACAGTCAGAAATTGGTCAAAGATACCTCATACCTAATAGGCTGTTTTTAGACGAGGAGGTGGCCTCAGTTTTTGAGGGCAGGAGCCATGGGCCAGTGGCATTGCCTGGTCTTCCGGCCAAGCTTCCTTTAAGGATAGAAAACAGGTGCCAACTATTCTTGACATCTTCCCCCACATTCCCTTTCTTCCTGTTTGGCTAATGGAGCTGTTTTTTAGCTAGCTCATTTGCCCTCCTTTCTTTCTTTACTCCTTCCTTTTTGTCTCTTAGCATGTCGTTTGCTCCCATTTTTTTCTTTCCCGGTGTTGCTCTCGCGGAAGTGGCTGTAACGCCGTCCGGGGTCCAGGTGATGTGCTTGCTCATGGGTCTGAGTCTTGGCTCTACCCCTTGAGAGCCGTCTGATCCCAGCTTCCTCTTCTGTCTCTAGGAGCCCGTCTTTCGTGTGCAAACTGTGATAATAGAGTGCTCTGCTTTACTGAGTTCTCGGGTATAAAGAGAATGTGCATCTCTAGCCCTTAGTCAATGACAGCTGCTGCCATGGTGGTGTTAGCATTGCATTATTACTGTGTAGCCCTACCCCCTTCCACTTAACCCTTTTCAGGCCTTAGTGGAGGAGGATGAAGAGGGGGCAGCCATGCTGGAGGGGAGGCTCTGCCGACTGCCTTGGGCACTTTCAGCCTGAAACCAAGCAGGTTAACCCAGCTGCTCGTCCACCCTCAATCCCCACTCCTCCAGCCTCCTGCCCTGGCCCTGGGCACCGCCTTCTCTTTCTTCTAGTCCTGGCCCTTTGACATCTGGGATCATGGTAGGGCTGCCTGCACCACCTGCCAGGATTTGTGCTGCCCTGGGTGTGGTCTTAAGCCTAGCACTGTCTAACCTCTTGTCATGGAGCTGGCGACAATAATTTTACAGTAGTGCTTGGAAACGGTACTGCTGGGGTCACACCAGCCTGTATCAAGGTTGCTGGGTTGGGGTGAGCGAAGGTGGCTGGCAACAGCAAATTCTGTGGCTCCTGAGACCAGAGGATGTGGGAGGTTGGGGGGCGGGCGTCATTCTCTGTTCTTGTCAGGGATACGCTGGTCTTTGCCCAGACAGGCTGAAGGGATCTGTGTCTTGTGTAACCGTGTGCTTCCCCCAGTTGCCCCTTGAGTACAAGCTGCCTGCTGTGTCGTTGTCTGGGCGATATTTCTAATACTGCGGCCTTTTAGGGGAGTGTCATTTTTAAGTCATCTTTCGTGGGGGCAGGGAGCACCCATACACCTTCCCCAAAGGTAGAGTTTGCGGGAGTTTTACCTGAGTGATGGGCGAATGCAGATTTTCATGTTTTAATACTGGGAAGGTATTAGTCAGCCTGGGTACTGTTTCCGCGTGACAGAGCAAAAATTTAAACCATTATGCAATGGCTTTTGTTTCACCAGCTATTAAAGTTGACCATCAGGCGTTATCAATAAGATCAGCAAGTGTTAGTTAACCCGCTCTGCTTCTGGAGACCAGTTTCTGGTCTTGGAAACAGCCCAGAGCAAGTTGGATTTGGCAGGGTTTCAGGTCCTAGGCAGATGGCAGGACCTAGACATTGGATCCTAGTCCCAGGCCTGCTTCTGTCAGCACCGGGGCCTTGGAGAGGCCCTACCTCTCAGCGTGTTTCCCCATCTGTAAAATGGGAGATCTGTCCCATTTCATTGTTCCCCCCAATTCAGTCATTTGTAGAGGAACCATCTTTATTATTTTTGCCATGTCCCGTATCTCTATTTCATTTTCACTCATCACCTCCCGCCTCCCCAACCCTGCAGTTGACTCATTTTTAAAACAAGTGTATTTGAAAAGGAGACTTGGTGTCACTATCATAATGGAAAAGCAGTGTCCCTAGGTGAATCGAAGTTAACCATAAATAAACTCAAAACAGTGTTATTAAATCCCAGCTGGTGATGTTGCCTGTTCTCAGTGGGAGGCCCACTCTTTCGGTTAAAAGGAAAATTAGCCAAAGATGGAGAGGCGTTCAGAGTAACCTACCAGCACACTGAGCCTTTGTCCTTGACATACTCTGAAGGGTTGAGAAAGAATTGGAAGGGGAATAAAGTTTTCTCTGTGATGCAAAGGCACTCTGACAGAGCATCACCCAGTAGCTCAGAGTAGTAATGTATAGATGATTTGTTCAACAAATACTTGTGGAGCCTTTACAGTGCACCAGGAGCTGTGCTGGAGGCTAGGGGCATAGAGGGGATTGGGACTTGGAAGAGTTGTTAAGAAAATGATTTTTTATAATTTGAGTTTTTTGAATGAACAATAAACCTATTTCAGTCCAGAATGATTCTAGAGAAACTAAATATATTGAAATTGTATCATTGTTATTTTTTTTTAAACAAGCAGTATGTTCTTTTTTTAAAAAATTTATTTATTTAATTTATTTATGTTTGGCTGCATAGGGTCTTTGTTGCTGCATGCCGGCTCTCTCTAGTTTCGGTGAGCGGGGGCTTCTCACCTCGGTGGCCTCTCGTTGCGGAGCAGGGGCTTCAGGCGCGCGCTCCAGGCGTGTGGGCTTCAGCAGCCGTGGCACGCGGCTCTAGAGCACAGGCTCAGTAGCTGTGGCGCACAGGCCTAGCTGCTCCGTGGCACGTGGGATCCTCCCGGACCAGAGCTCGAACCCGTGTCCCCTGCATTGACAGGCAGATTCCCAACCACTGCGCCACCAGGGAAGCCCGGTATCATTGTTCTCATAGTATTAAGATAATGATCATCTTAACCTTTTATGTAATGATAACCAATTTTACCTCCCTAAAGCCTGGTTTGAGTTAGAGCTCCCTTGGAGCCCATGTCAATTGTAAGTAGATAAGATAAAACAAAATGGCCTGTTATACTCTTTGCAAACCATCCCCCCACCCCTTCATTAGCATGTCCTGTAGTTTCTGCAAAGCAAGATAAGACACCAAGGTTGGATCTCTGAATTACCTCAGGCTAGTCTCCAGGAATGGTTGGATTCTCTGAAGTAGTGGGGTATGAGACTGAGTCTGATTTTTCTGTCCATGTGCTAGCCGAGGACACCACCTGCCTCCCTTGGGTTTCTGGGAGGAGGGAGGTCATGTTTAAGAGTGAGGACTTGGGAGGCAGGCAGCTCTGGAGTTGAGTCTGGGATTTAGTGCATGATGTAGGATTGAGTTACATGATTTCTCTGGGTTTACAAGTGCTCAGTGTTCTCACCTGTAAACCGGGAATAAGCATAGTTTCTACCTACAAGAGTGGGTGTGAAGATTTAATGAGCTAAATTTTGTAAAGTACTTGCCACGTGGGAAGTAGTCAGGAAGTGCTGTCAGGTAATCCCTTACTTTTCTGATTGAAAGGGGCAGGGTTTTACTACTCCAGGCAGGTGATGAGTGAGGTTGAAGGGAGGTGTCAGGTTTGGGGTTTGGTTAGTTCATGCTGATTGGCATTAGATTTGGGACAAATGGTGTCATGACCCCTAAGACATTGTGTATGGGTCGAATCCGGATGAAATGGATAGCAAGAACAGCCCTCAAGGGGGAAGTGGGGCAGTAAGAATCCTTTCAGCTGCAAGGAATGGGACCCCGAAGTGGCTCGCTTACAACAAAATTGATTGACTCATGTCATTGAGCCTGGACAGTGTGGGTTATAGGTTTGTGAGATCCAGGGACTCAGTGATATCATCAGGGACCTAGGTGGTTGTTGTTGTTGTTGTTTTTTAAATATTTATTCATTTGGCTGCGTTGGGTCTTAGTAGTGGCATGCGGAATCTTTTCGTTGCGGTACGCGGGCTTCTCTCTAGTTGTGGCGTGTGCGGGCTCCAGAGCACGCAGGCTCAGTAGTTTTATGCGCGGGCTCAGTAGCTGCTGCAGCGTGTGGGCTTCGTTGCCCCGCGGCATATGGGATCTTAGTTCCCCGACCAGGGATCCCAAGGACCTAGGTTCTTTGGGTTTCTGCTCTCTTGGTTTCATTGATCCTAAGGCTGGGACTTCCCTGGCAGTCCAGTGGTTAAGACTCCACGCTTCCAATGCAGGGGGTGCGGGTTTGATCCCTGGTTGGGAAACTAAGATTCCCCACACGCCTCATGGCCAAAACATAAAAAAAAAAAAAAAAAAGGATCCTAAGGCTGATTCCCCTTGTGGTTTCCCATAGCAGAGATTAGCAGAGACTTCTTCCTGTGAGGCTGTGAGACAGTTCCCAGAAGCTGGCAACAGATCCTACTTATGTCTCATAGGCCCAAATTAGATCACATGGCTACTTTTGAACCAGTATCTGGCAGGGGGGATAGATTGCCCTCAGACCATGAGGCCTTTTCTAGAGTTGAGGGTAGAGTCACTTCTTGAAGGTGCACAGGTCCTATTGGGAGGGGTAGATCCAGACTCCTATCAGAACTCTTCCAGGAAGGGCCAAGGGAGCTGGATGCTGGGTGAGCCTGTTGTAGTGGGTGGTATCAGAAAAGGGGTTGGACTTGCTTGGGGGAAAGGAGGGGTGTGATGGGGAAGATGTGTGTCTTATTCCATAGGCTTCTTCCTCCATCTCTCTGCCTCTCCCAGCCCCTTTGTTTTATACCCAGGGGCCATGCCCGCACCCTCTTCTCCCTCCCAGATACCTTTGGTACACCTTCCTGCTTCTACAAGAGCTCCTCCTCCATGCTGATTTATTGTAGGAATCCAGCTGATTGTGTATCATTTGTGAAATAGAAATAATTTGTGAAGCATTTATTGTTTTTTCCTAGTTAAGAGTAATACATGTTTTTGCATAGAAATGGGAAAATGCATAAAAATAGTAAAAGAGGAAAAAAAGCTTATAATTTCACTGTCCATAGGTAACAAGGAATTGTTAATATTACCTTCCGGTTTTTCTCTACAAGTATGTATATAACACATTATAAATAGCTTAGGAGCCAGACTGGATGTAGTTTTGTATTTCATCATTTGATGATAATTTCTTTGTCATCAAGTATCACTTAAAAACTTGATTTCTTATAACACTCCATCATAAAGGGCATATCCTTTTAAAATAAATTATGTCAATAAACGTGGAATACAAAGCAATAAAAATAAACTAGAACTCTGCTTAGTTTGGGTTCTCCTGAGAGTGGTCTGGGTACAAGGACCTGCACCCAAGTAGAGGTGCCTTTTTGGGGTGGGGTGATCCCAGGAAGTAGGAAGGAGGGATGGTGTGTGAGACAGAGGAGTAGAAACCAATATTAAGGTGAATTATCAAGGTCACTGCTGTGGGCGGCAGGGGCCCAGTTCTGCTGGAACCTCCTGAGAAGTGTACAGAATGCCTCTAGAATTGTTCACCTGGAGAAGGACAGGAAGCTGGAGACCCACCAGCTCCTCTTCTCTCCATCTCATTCATGGTGGAGACAGGAACTCCTTTGAACTTCCAGGCGGGGTGCCCATTGCATGCCAGCTC